>NW_006800189.1:519070-530790 GCF_000485575.1 Poecilia formosa | reverse complement strand
CAAAGAACTTTCATGTGACTCATTAACTGAATGTCCACAACATCTTTTAGATTGTCTTAATGCTAATTATTTTATTAGTCAGTTTTGCAAGGGTCAGTACAGCTTAAATCAGTAGCAGAAATAATCAAATAAGTAAAATCAATAATCTAGCCCAGTGTTTCTCAACCCTGGTCCTCACCGCCCTCCTGTCCTGCATGTAGGTGTTTCCCTTCTGCCACACACCTGAATTGCATCTCTGGGTGATTAACAGGCTTCTGCAGCACTTGATGGTCATGCAATCATTTGAATCAGCTGTTCTGGAATAGAGGCACATCTAAAACATGCAGTGTAGGGGGGCGGTGAGGACCAGGGTTGAGAAACACTGATCTAGCCTATCTTTCCCTAATGCTGACACTGTGAACTAAAAAAGGGAAACTTTGAGAGAGATGAACGGAGTTTGGCATTTTGAACCCCAGAACTGGCCTGATGATGAAGAAGGTGTTGCAGCAGCAGGAGGCTCCCAGTACAGGAAGAGTACTGAGTCAGAGCGGCAGATCTCGGGCCTCAGGGTGACTTCCTCATGCCCGTAGCGGTCCTCAGCTTCTTGTCTTGCAGCTCTGTAGCTCCTTTCTCCTCGTCTCACGATCTTTCTGGTCCTTGGAGATGCAGACGAGCTGGTCTCATGGAAGGAACACACCAGTTCTTCCTCTTTGCCTTTGTTCTTTGCCTTTGTCTTTATCTTCATCTTTGCCTTGGTCTTTGTCTTTGGGGTCCGAACCCAGCTGATGAGAGAAGTGCAATTGAAGCCACATGTTGCGGGGCTAACGGGAAGTGGGATGAGCTTGACTTTTCTCGACAGCACAGAAGGGAAAATGGGTGAACCTCATCACTACATTAATTTTGGGTCCTTTTAAATGTTACTTTTGTGTCATAAATGTATTTATAAAGAGTTTCTTTGATGAATAACATCTGCCATATTAGATAATATGTTAGCTTCTGAGGGGTTCCCACACTTTTCCATGTCATGACCCCCAAACGGCATTAGCTTCTGGCAGGGATCCATTTGCAAACCCAGGGATCCATTTGCAAACCCCATATTGTGACAATGATGCACAATATGTAAAAAAAACACTAAAAGTAATTTTTCCCCCTCGCTTTTATTTACTATTCAATAATTATTACATTCATGTAGTATAAATGCTGCCTAATACCTTTTGATTTTAATGAGGATGGTTAAAGTCAAAAACGGATTTCAGCCCCAAATGTGGTTCTTTGAACAAGAGAGGGCAGTAAATATTAACAAGCTACTTCTCTGCAAATGCAGTTTAACTTAAGGGAATAAAAGAGGAGTACCTAGACGGTGAGATGTGATTGGATGATAAGATTTTTATGTGAGGAAGAAAGTTTTGTGACAAACCAATTCAAACCATAAAGACCTTTCAGCTCCAGCGACAAAAAATCAGTCCTCCAAGAAATCAGGGTAAGATCTGAATTTCCAACATCTTTCATTCAATTTGATCATATTTCAAGTAACATCAAGTTAACAATTTAAATTTTAAATCCTGTAAGTAGGCTGAGAGTAAAAATAACCAGAATTTACCATAGCTACAGCTTAAAAACTGTACAGAAGTTTAGAAACTTTTGTTGGGTAATAAGTTCCTATTTTGTCTGTTTTGCAGAATCATGAAACACGTTGTCCTGTTTCACTTGCTGCTCCTGTTTGGAATGTATTCAGCCCAAAATTATCGTAAGTATAATTTAAAAATATTTATTAATCTGTTGAGACTGTAAACATAGGACAGCTGATTTTAAATAAGCTACTCTTATCCACAGATAAGAGTTAAATATTTAAGATTTAACATTTCATCTTATAGAGGCTGCTTCTTTTGTACCAGTCACTCTTTATCACAATTAATCTGTTGGTCCAAATCTATGAAATTATCTGTCTGTGTTTAGATCCTGAAAAGATTCACTGTTCCATTAAAAATTAGGATGAGAATTTGATTATTGGTGTTTTTTCCTGGCACATTATTCAAATCTTTAGCAAAGTTATTTGCTTGCTACAAATCCTTTCAATTCAGCTTATCTACATACAACATAAAATTCACCTCGAGTTATTTTAATGGACAAACAGGTAAAAGTTATCTACAATACATATAATCAAATAAAACTTAGTTACATATACAAATTCTGTACATGTAACTAAGGACCTGACAACAGACAAGGACAACAAGTGGACTAAAATACACGGAGGGTAATCAGGGAAACGAGCCACAGCAGGGAATGATCAAGGAGTGGACAGGACAACACAGAGACTCACAAGAACAAAAATCTAGAAATAAACACAGAAAACTCAAATCCTCACAGAAATCATTTTAATACAATGTAGACAAGTTGACTTTATCATGCCACCTAGAAATGTTTTTGACTATAGAAGGAATATATTATATTCCTTCTATAAGTATAAGGAATATAAGTGCAATTATCACTATTTAGTAAACATTATCAGCGTCCGACACATAATTAGTCTTTCAGTTACTAAATAAATTCTCTCAGAACTCAACAGAATAATTAACATAGAGATAAGAATAGGATTAAACTATTCTTCTTAACTTTTTCCCCCCAGAAAATGTGGCTTTACGTGGCAGAGCCACTCAATCTCAGCGCTACCAGGGAGCAGAATGGGGTGGTTTTGGAGCTGCTTCTAACGCCATTGATGGGAACAGAAATTCTGCCTTCCAAGACGGATCTTGCAGCCACACTGAAAGGCAGTCCAACCCCTGGTGGAGAGTGGACCTGCTGGACTCGTACGTCGTCACCCAGGTCATCGTCACCAACAGAGGAGACTGCTGTGAAGAGAGGATCAACGGAGCAGAGATTCACATCGGAAACTCTCTACAAGGCAATGGCATTGAAAACCAACTGTGAGTAATTATAATATTTCTGATTTCATATACTTATGTCACACCATGAAGTCTTTGAGAGCAACTCCAAGGAGATCCTAGATATGACTGACGCAGCTTTTCTCTTTCAGGGCTGCTACAATCTCCTCCATTCCAAGTGGGGCCTCTAAAGCAATAAATATTCCTAACCGCGTTGAGGGACGTTATGTCACTATTGTAATACCTGGATCAGAAAAGTATCTGACCCTCTGTGAAGTGGAGATCTATGGGTACCGCGCCCCAACAGGTGAGAAAGTTTAGGCTACATTTTGTTCTGTGGTTTAAAACTGAGGGTGATCATTGTTGAATGATTTTCACACAAAACCATAGATTTTTGTCTACAAATGAACATGACGCCGTCACAAAGTTTGTCTGCTGAACATCCCACATCCTAATCTCCTGACACATCCTAAAGATGCTCTGTTGGATTGAGATCAGGTGATCTCTTGGATTTACTTCTCGAAAAGCCAAAGTTTGGCAATAAAATATTTCATCACCATCCTAAAATAATGGCCTACGTCACTTTTTTTGGCAAAAAAACGACATTGGTCGTTGTAGGAAAGTGACGATTTCCTCCTACCGTTGTGTAATCAAAACTGTTGATTTGTGGAAGGGCAGATCTGTGCTCTCTTCTTGTTTACACCAAACTCTAACTCTAATCTGGTATTGCTGTACCAACCGTCTAGACCCCTCAGATCTTCTGGTTCTGGTCTGCTCTGCATCCCCAGAACCAAACAAGGAGAGGCAGCATTCAGTTTCTATGCACCACAGATTTGGAACAAACTTCCAGAAAACTGTAAAACGGCTGAAACACTGGGTGCCTGTCATGATCCGTTTCTCTTTGTATTTATTTTTAGGGGGTTTTGTGTTCAGTTCCTTCCTGTGAGTCTCTGTCTCTGCGTCTTCCCCATTGATTGTTCCCAGGTGTGTCTCGTTCCCTTGATTACCCTCTTTGTTTATTTAAACCCACCTGTTGTATTTGTCTCTTGTCGGGTCTTGCGTCTAATGTTGTCTGTTAGTTCGTCTGCCCGGACAGTAGTACTGTGAAGTCCTGTGTCGGCTTTTGCTCGTTTTTGTCACTCTTGTTAATTCAGTTGCTGCCGGTCCTGAGCCTCTGTGTTCCGCTTTGCTGTGCTGCCTGTAATTTGGACTGTTGAGCATTTGCATTAAATTCATTGTTTTCATCAACATCCTGAGTCTACCTGCATCTCTCCTCACCACCAACCACCACTTATGACAGTGCCTTTAAATCTCAACTTAAAACCCACCTGTTTAGAGTCGCTTATGGCTAAATTGCAGGTTTTGATGTGTTTAATGTTTTTATCTTTACTTTTCATCTAGTTATTAACTTATTTTTATTTCTCTTTCACACTGTAATGTTTTTATCTTTTTCAAAATGTCTCTCACTGTTTATTCAATGCCACATGCTGTTTTTATTTTAATTATGTAAAGCACTTTGAAATGCCTTGCTGCTGAAATGTGCTATACAAATAAAATTTGATTTGAACTCCTGCTGATTTTTTATCTTCCATGTTTTCCTTGAAGGACCCCTCAAAGGGTTCAGTCCCATCCAACTATCGNGAGGTTGAGGTTTACGGCTCCACGCTGGAATAAAGCCTGCAGTGGCAACAAATGGCTGTTTGTGTTGCAAACAAAACCCCGATGCTTCTGCTCAATAAAAGGCTTTCAAATGTACTTATGGTGTTGATTTTTTCCCCCTCATATGTGTCTAGTTTCTTAAACAAGTCGGATTGACAGCTACTGTTTTTCTGGTGATGACAATAAACTGAAACAGAAAAGCAAACCTGACCATTTTCTTCAGCAGCAAACCAACAAAAACAGAACCCTTTTTATATGACACAGGTAAAAGGGTTAAGAAACCTCCCTAGAAATAAAAGAATATAAAGTTGCAGTAGATTAATCTCACTGAAATTATAAAAAACTCAAACTTTTAAATTAACTTTTAAAAACATTTTAAATGAGTTAATTGCAAAGTCTGTCATTAATGAATCCTAATAACCTTTTAATCAAAAATGTAACAAATTAAACATTTGTGGACATTAGCTTTGGGGACATTTGTGCTGCTGCAACATGTGTTGCACTGAGATCCTATTTTAGGCCTTAATTGCTCAGGCTGCCTCCTTCATCCCATCAGATCAGCATTTCAAGCAAAAATTAATACCAGGTGAGCAAAGAGAAGCGGCTTTGTCTTCTTGATTTCCATCGATGGCTGGCATGAAGTGTTTGGTATGCATTTTCACCAGACATAATCTTCCTGTATCTTTCATTTTATTGAGTTTTTGCTACCACACATTTAGTTAAATAAATACACAAACCAACACAAAGGAGCATACTGTTTGGAAAGAAGAAAACTGGGTTCCCACATTTTTTGAGAAAAAAAATCAACTTTATTTAGACTGAGTTCAATAATTATGTATTCAACATTTTCGCAACTTACCACTTTTTGCATCACTTGTCATCAGCCTGAAGTTCTCATATAAACCAACCAAGTGAGCCATAATACAGAAGATCTATTGTCCATGCAGTCAGAAAACCATGACTAACACACATCACCTAAAGTTTTACTTTCTAATTTGCCAGGTTAATTTTCATACTGTTTTACATACAGAGGAAGGAGAATCAGAATAGCAAACCTCCCTAATAAACTTAGACTGTTGCAACAAACATATAGCCTCAGGTCACTCTTTGGAAACCACCAGTAATACTCAAAACTGTGCAGAAGTGAGTTATTATTGCTAAAAGTATTTTAGGTTTAGCCAAACTCAGAAGACTTCACATCAGGTATGTCTCTTTCACCTTTATTATAAACTTTAATATTGCTTTAAATCTTATAACTTCTTTGTTTGCACCTTTATAGGAAAACATCTATGTTTTCTGTGAAAGTCATGACGATTATGGAAAACATTATCATTATTATGATATTGCAGCTTACAGGTGAGTTTCTGTTTTAAGCAACCTTCTCTAAAACAAAACTACAATCATCCAATTTACTTTTCATGTGTTTTTATATCTTATCAACAAAAAGAAAGAAAAGTTTCTTTCTGGCTTTGCAGGCCTGTGTTCTCGTTGTCTCTGTGTGCAACAACACCAGTACGCCTTTTATGACGCTCCAAAAACCTGGACCGAGGCGCAGAGCTACTGCAGAGGGACATGCATTGACCTGGCCAACATGGAAGACATGAAGGAGATGGACATGGTTCTGAAAGCAGTTGGAGACGACTACAGTGATGCTGTGTGGTTTGGGCTGCAGACAGGCAGCACGAGAACATGGCACTGGTCTCTTGCAGACAAAGATTTCTACGAGGAGGGAGAAGACGATTATCTCAAATGGGGCTCAAAGAGTGGCTACAACTGTGGCGTTTACGACAACGGAGAACTACATCTGTGGCTGCACAGACTACAGGCATTCAGTCTGCTTTGACAGTAAGTGGCATTTTCCATCGGTCAATCAGAGGAGTAACTGTCAGGATGTGCCCCCACAGTGTGACATGTTCAAATTCATTTGAATTTTGAAATTACAGTTTGTGCCAGCTTAGGTCAAGATGCTTTACTCCTATCTGGCTTTTCAGGCAGCAGCAGGACACTTCAGCGCATTTCTTTTCTCAGAGCTCCTTCAACAAACCCATTTTTGCTAAAATTAGACAAATAACAGTTCCAGTAAGTGTTAAGAAGTTTCTCTTCTGATACCAAATGTGACAAAACCTTTGTGTCTTTCTAAAATTACAAGTACATCTCTATCAATTAGAATACATTTTCATTGGCTGTTAGTCATAATCACCATAACCAAAAATAACAGAAGTTTCTGATTTAATTATATGCACCGGTAGCCAAAAATAGATTTCTTGAAACCTTTAAAAAGGAGGTTTAATTTATTATTAACTGAAATGTTTGTTAAATATTATTTTCATTTTAAGTTTATTTGTTAAAAAAGTGAAGTTTATTTATAGCAGATATTTTATAAAAATATAAAACAACCTGAGAAAAATAAACATTTAACTGATCTGGTGAGACTTTGATTTGCCTGGAGCCATTCCCCAAACCTGGTTTAAACTGTAAAACTTTACTTTTTAGGGACAAAACATGGAGTGGATCAGTACATCCTCTATCCAGAGCGAAAGAGTTGGACCGCTGCTCGGGATTTCTGCAGGAAAACCTACACAGACCTGGTCAGCTTGAGGAATGATGCAGAATACCAGACGGTCCAGGACCTAGTTAATGGAACGGCTTTGCATGTTGGGCTGTTCAGGGACTCCTGGGTGTGGTCAGACATGACAGACTCTTCGTTCAGGTACTGGCAGGAAAAGCAGGGGGGTTACACCTCAAGTTTAGAGTACTGCGCTGCTCTTTTGAAGACGGAATCTGGCAAATGGGGAGACAGGAACTGCACAGAAGCACATCCGTTCGTCTGCAAATGCAGTAAGTAACAAGTACAACCAAAGTAAAATGATAATATAAGCTACCATCAAAAATAAGCCACACATTTTGGTATTTCCTTTAGCCTTGATTAAGACACACATTCTTCTGGCATCGCAGTGTCACATTTAAAGCTCTTCCAAACACTTATCAACCTAATAAATCCTGAAATTTTTACTTCAAGTTACGCCAGTGTCATGTGGGAAGAAGAAATTTAACTGACGGACTAATATAGTCATTCTGTAAACTTTGGATCATACAGATAGGCATGATAATTACATCACTTCATGTGCATTTTATTTTCTGTCTAGCCTCACCGATTAGCAGTTTTCTTCAGTTTACACAGCAGTTTAACACCAGTCCCTTGGAATGTGGTATCAGTCCTACTTAACAAAGCTGTCATTTTTCTGTTTTGATGTCACCAAACTTCTCACCATCTCAGTGAAGAAGCAGTCCAAAGCAAAGAAGAATAATTTGTTTATTTTTGTCCGTAACAGAAACCAGGAAAGTGCAGATCATAAAACTGAGAATCAGTCAACAAAAGGAATCAATGTTGGATCTAAATGAGCCTGCAGTGCAAAATAGCATCTTGGAGCAAGTAAGTCTTTTAGTTCAGTTTACTTTGCAAACTAATGATGGGCGACATGTGTGACTGAACAAAGTGATCAAGATACATTTTTATTTATTTATTTATCCTCTTTTTACTAGCGAGGACCAACTGGACCGAGGGTAGATCAGATCAGGGTGAGCAGGATTTGGAAAAGGTCTTAAGACGCCACCCAAATGCTAGTCAAAATTTGGGTGGCGTTTTGTATAATGCCTATTCAAGATTGCAGAAATTAAGAACTTTATCAGGTCATGAAGGAAACCTTGATGAGATTAATTTCTGTATTAAATTTAATTGAGACGGTTTCTCTACTTCAAAATCTTAAACATCCAAACCGGTCACATCTGAATTGAATAATTCTGCGCTGAAAAAAGCTTCTTTAAAACACAATTTAAGATTTTGGTGACTAGTTTGATCCAAAGACTGGCAGAACCGGTGGCAAAAAGGAGAGTTTTTAATAAAGATAGATGTGAACTCATAGAGCTCAGCTGTCACAACGGGAATGAGACTTAAAACCTGCAGAAGAGAAAAATTAAAAACATTGAAGTTATACACTGAGGAAAGGGTGGAAAGAGTCAAAGAAACCAGATAAATTTGCAACTTTCAAGTGAGAAAAAAGATAAAAATCAGGAAGCTGAAGATAAAAAGCCTTGAAATAGTAAAGCTAGAAAAAATTAAGTTAAAAGCAGTATTGGGTCATGTGGGTTAAAAGTCAAAGACAGCACTTCAAAGCATCCCAATAAAAAAGCACCAATAAAAGTAACATTTTATAATTTCAAACAATAATGTAAATATGTTCTTTTCCCAGATGAAGCTGAAAATGAGCGAAAACATATCAGAAGTTAACAACCTGCAATGGAGGAGCAGCTGGGATGGCAAAGTTTTCATCAAGCAGCCTGCTGTAAACGGCCCATAATAAGAAATGGTGCATCTTCATGAAGAGAAATAGAACATTCTGACAGCAGTCTAAATGTGTGGGGTGAATACTTTTAATAGATGTGTTTCTCAATAATACATTATCTTGTGTTTAATGATGCCCAAATGAACCGTCATAAAGCAGCAATGAGGCTTTCCAGTCCATTGCTTTCCCCAAAGGTTCATTACTCATTCATTGCTCACTAGCGACATCTGCTGCTGCCCTAAAACTCTTACAGCCTCAAATAAATTATTCTTCTAAATATTAGAATATAACAGTGTTGTTATAAAGTTTTTGACAAACCCATGTTCAGTAATTAACTCTTATCTTTTGTTAGTTGTACCCAAAGTAATAAAGCCAATACGGTATGTTGACTGGCAGTTGTGGTTTTGCTTTGTGATGGACTGAAATTTAAACAAAAATATGTTGTGTTTTTAGTGAGTTGGGAATGCAGTGCTTATCTGAGCAGACAAATCAGACTTTGTGCTTGTGACTTGCTTCCTGAAAAACTAGAAATCCTCTGTAAAAAAGAATAAAAATGTACCTGTATGTACTTCAGTCCTTTCTGTCATGGATGAAGGGCTCTGCATGATTGGGCCAACCGGCCAAAATGGTTCTCATTGTCACAGTTGGGTTATTTTTCTTATCAAAACCTGCCTGACAAACTTTTTGCCTCCATCTCCATGCAAAACTGTTGTGTGATTGGTCCCCATTTCATGTTTGTTTATGTGGAAACAACCCCAACTACTCAATAATAGAAGTGATTTTTAGCCAAGGAGTAGCATGAATAGCATTGAAGAGCAGTTATCTGAGGCTGTGAGGAAGTGCATACATGCTAAAACAATGAACTCCCCCTGCTCAGTTCTGGTCTGACATCTGATCTATGTTCACTGTTCTTTTTTTTTAACTTGTGAAAACTTGGAACAAGAATTGAGATGTTGCAGTTTGTCAATTATTATTTCCTCCTCCAATGTTCTGAACTTATAGTCGTTCTTCTCTCCCTGGCCTGATCGCTGTGTCGCTGTGTCTTGATGTTGAAGGGTTTGTGCGAAAACGATGTGACCGTATATCGACTTTTCAACATGTCGGTGATCCTGTGTGTCACTGGGGGCCGGTGACACACAGGATCACCAGCCCCCAGATCAATGAGGAACTGGAAGAGACTCTGTGAACCAGACCTCCCAACACAGCACCGCTGCCAGTGAAGGCCAAAATCAAAAGCCAGTCACCAGGAGCAAGGTGTCTGCTCAGGTCCCTGGCACCAGGGCTGCCCAGCTCTTAGCAGGAAAGAGAACCCAACTGTAACTCTAAGAAGAGATGATTCAGTACCATCCTGCCTGCTGAACTGGCCCCAGGGAGATCAGTACAAAGGCACACACCAGAGTCCAGTTTAATCCTCACAGCTGGTAAAACATCCCTAAGAGCAAAAGGCCTCTAGTAGGGAACCCATCACACCAGGACATGGTCCAAGTCTCCACCCAAACGATACCACACCAATGACAGCTTTACCCTTCATGGTAAAGAAGGCTCTTTCTTGTGACACTGCCAGAGTCCGCTAGATCATCCCCACCTCTTCAGTTCCCAATGAACTGAGAGGCAGGAACAGAAGAGGGCCAATCCTCATCACCTGCCCCTGGATACTCCCATTCTTATCCATTCTGTTAACATGAAATGTTGCTATAAATGCAGGTCTATAAGAGCATCGACGATTGAACAGTTTACTTCACACGTCACAGAAGTCCTTTACGGCTTTAATGCTGTAGAACACATCCTGAATGGACCAAGAAGGGTGAAAGGATTCCTGGGGGGAGACCTCCAGTCCAAGACCCCTCTGTTGTCTTTTGGTACGATGTTGCATTTGTTAGAGACGACGTGATGAACACATTGACTTGAATCCCTTTCTGGTTCCCAAACTGTCTTCCATTGAGTGCATTAAACTTTGGTGACTATTTGAGTCCAAGGTTTAGAGATGAGCGTTTGTCAATATGTTGTTGAAACTGAGTTTGCTGTGTGATGTAATGGCTTGAATTTCCTATTTTAAAAGACAATAACCAAATATATGTCTTAATCATGACATTTCTAAATATATATCCACTAAAACAGAGTGAGCTCTAAAGGGTAACGGCAAAGAGGACAAAGATAAGGTACAGACAAAAAACTAATTTCTGTTCCAAACTGGATTTGTTGAACTGAAAGGGAGTTAAACATTGACAAGCTATATTTGGTACTCTGCAAAATCCTTGAATTTTCAAGTACAAAAGAGGAGTACACTACATTTTGAAATGTGATTGGACAGTTAAACAGATATTTACATGAGAAAAAGCGTTTTGTGACTGATCAAGTCCTTGAGCTCCTTCCACAAAACGTCTGACTCTTATGAAATCAAGGTAAGATCTGAAACATATTTAATTAAAATTTCTGCTCTGAAATTACATTTCAAATAACGTACTCTTTACAATTACACTGTCAAATGCTCAAAGTATGCTTGAGTAAAAATAACAAGCCTTTTTCTAAACTGAATATCTGTTAAGGAATTTAGATTTAGGTTGGATAATAATTTTCTACTATGGATGTTTCATACAGAATCATGAGACAAATTATCCTGTTTCATTTGCTGCTCTTCTTTCCGATGTATTCAACACAAAATTATAGTAAGTATCTAAAATATTTACTAATCTATGAGAATATAACAATTGGTGTGACAGATCATTTAAAGGGTGTCAATACATTTTGCTTAATATTTCTCACTGCTTATCTTTTTTAATCTTTTTCAAAATGTCTTTCTCTTTCTCACTGTTTTGACTAAAGTCCGAGAGGTTAGAGTCCTAGTCAAACGGCGTTT
>NW_006800189.1:502561-519060 GCF_000485575.1 Poecilia formosa | reverse complement strand
GGATCAGAAAAGGTTCTGACTCTCTGTGAAGTGGAGGTCTACGGGTACCGCGCCCCAACAGGTGAGAAAGTTTAGGCTACATTTTGTTCTGTGGTTTGATTCTTCTGCAAGGCAACAGAAACAGACTCAGACATTTTGGTTCATAAATTAACATGATTTATTGGCTGCACATCCCTCATCCTAAGATCCCATTACATCCCAAAGATAATGTGTTGGATTGAGATCATGTGGTCTTTTGGATTTGCTTCTTGGAGAGCCAAAGTTTACCAAGAAAAAATGTCCTCCACCGTTGTGTAACCAACAGTAGCTTGAACTTTAGATTCAAGAAAGGGCAGATCTGTGCTCTCCTGTTGTTTACACCAAATCCTAACCCCACCATGAATGTTGGAGCTGAAATTAAAGGCTGATTGGGCCAGGTAATGGTGTGGTCATCTGCTGAAGAATACCATTGGTTCTGAGGTCAGAGATGAAGTTATTTAGCTTATTTATTTATTTTTCAATTATCTCAAACCACTCAGCTGTCCCTCCCTGGATGGATTCTGTCTTTTTAGACCATAAAGCTATAGACATAGTCATGAGTGAAAATCCTGTCAGAATATAAGTTACTGAACGACTCAGTCGTCCTCGTTTGGCACCAATAGCTCTGGCATTTTTAAATTAACTTATATCTTCTTACTTGACCGTTCTCATGCACCGTTTAAAGATCAACAAGTCATCTTCATCAAACCGAGATACCTATATCTGCCATTCGATTGGGAAATTAGATTCAATTCCAGGGATGTGGAGGCATGATTTCAGTATGTTTTCTGAAAGATGATGAATTACATGTAACATTAAATCATAATTCTAACAGGACTCAGCTGGAATTTAAGCGGGACATTATCCTGGAAAAATCAAGGGTTTAGCTACATTTCTGACATCTAACAGAAATAACTTCGTCTACAACTCACGGACCACGTGTTCTACCAGACACAAATGAATGCAAAGAAACAAATCAAAACAACAGACCAGGCACAATGAAACATGGGTAAAAACATGACATTTTTGGAGCTGAGAATTACAAAAACTGAAAAAAACATTTGCTTCTTATTTTAATTCCTGCTGGGTTTTATTATTATCCTTATTTCCCTTAACAGGTGAGAACCTTTCTCTTCAAGGCAGAGCCTCACAGTCATCACTGCACAGTGTTTATCTTCCATACAATGCCATTGATGGGAATCGTGGCAACCAGTTGATTAAGGGGTCCTGCTCACAAACATCAAACGACTTCAACCCCTGGTGGCGATTGGATCTGCGCAAAACGCGTAAAGTGTTTTCCATAAAAGTCGTCAACCAGGATTCAGCTGAAGAACGACTCAACGGAACCGAGATCCGCATCGGAGATTCTCTTGACAACAATGGCAACGACAATCCCAGGTAGTTTTCTAATAAATTTAATTTTCCGATTTTGTAAAAGGAAAGGCAACAATGTTAGTTCTGATGGAGGTCCAAAGCCTCTTGGGGCTGCAGTGACTGTTAGTGGAACAACCCTTGATTTTATTTGCAGGCTTTATTAACTCTCAAAAAGCCATCACACTGGTGACAGATTTTGATGGCCACCTTACTGTACAGGCCTGTAAATTATATCAGAATTTAATTAACTGGCTTTCAGAGTTCTGCCACCTCTTCACCACCATCTGAGTGTATTTATAACAATATTTAACCCTTGTGTGTGATGCTGGGGTGTAACACCTGCTGGCATGCTGTTACGTGTCATGGTGGTGGAGTTAGTTCATAAAAACAAGGATCAAGTTGGCTTCCTCTGTGTTACAGCCAGGAACACAGAGGAGCCAGCTAACCGTGTTCACTCAGCCGGTGTTCTATCTGTCATACCTCATCAATCCAGCATACCTCGTGGTAATGCGCATGCGCACATCGATGTTACGTTTCTTATAAATCCGTCATACCTGTAGAAGTTTCATTTTGTGTGTTTTATTTCTCGGAAGTTTACGGTAAATAAAAAAATTAAATAAAAAAAAATCTAGTTATTTCCACGCAGTGTCCAGAAAGAGGTGTTGTTCTGCTTGTTGCCTAACAGCTTCGGTCAGCATCCAGCGTTATTCATGTGCTATTGTTAGGACATATCCATCATCCAGCATTATTCATGTTTTTTTAGGACATATTCCGTGCAGTTTTCTAAAGAAATATTGAAATATTAACTATAGGGACAAAATATCCCGACCAAATTTGTAGTCAAAATGTATTTGTAGTAATAGTGACGCTAAACGGGACTAATGTCTTGTTTACAATTTGGTAACAATATTGGAAACAGCAAAAGTCATTTAAGTTAATATATTTGATTAACATAGTAGCTTAATTAAATAAAATGTACTGTAAACGTCTGAGAAACATAACACACAGGTATGACGGATTTATAAGAAATCTGCTGAGTAAGCAGTATGTGACGTAACATCGATGTGCGCATGCGCACCGTTGCAGCGGCAGATTGGCTTCCTCTGCGTTATAACCAGTAACACAGAGGATGTAGTAGTACAATTTTTATTTTTATTTTTTCCAATGTGAGAGCTCATTGACATCAACTGTATCGCTTCAGACTGATAGACACGAGGGTCAAAAATACTGTAAGTCTTGAAATTATAGTTTTTATTAATTATTTTATGGTTTATTTGTTTTTTTTAATAGATGTGGTGTGATCACAGTTTCTCCAGGAAAGAGTCTTTATGAGTTTGACTGTAACGGGATGGAGGGACGCTACGTAAACATCATCATCCCCGACAGGACCGAGTACCTTACGCTTTGTGAGGTTGAGGTTTACGGCTCCACGCTGGAATAAAGCCTGCAGTGGCAACAAGTTGCTGTTTTGGGTTACAACTTGCAACATAGCAAACAGCAACACAAAACAACTGTATCATTCTGCTTAATAAAAAGGCTATTAATTTTACTTAAAATATTCTTTTGCTATTTTATTTCTAAAACAAGTGGGATTTATATGGGTCATAAAGTTTGTTAGAAAGAAAAAACTTTGAAACTGAAACAAAGCTGTTTTGTCAATTTGAGCTCTTTGCAGAAACATGAACTGAGGATAGATACACAAAACAGTCAAGCACTTACTGACCTATCCAGTCAGTGAAGAATTGTCTATCTTCAACAAAGAGAGATATATAATCCTTCCCAAGACAGCAAACATTGTCCTATAAATAACACAACATACAGAACACTTTTGCATTTGAATATCTGCAGTGAGCCAGGATTGTCCAAATTCAGCAATAACAGTTTCTAAGCCTCAGTCAGTCTTAATCTCATTGATTCTCTGCTCATTATTTAGTTAAATGCAGAAGCGTGTGTGTGTGGCTTAAAGACCTGGAGTAAGCAGGTTATTTAGGAGATTGTTTCAGATATACTGTGTCACATTTCACTTTGTCTTCCTTTGTATGTAAAACACATGAAACCCCTTTCACAAGATGCAAATTATGGAAATCTACCTGAAGGACTACCACAGACAAATTCTTAATCCAAACAGCCTGAGTCATTAAGAATTGAACCCAATGCTATTATATGAATCATTTACTTTTTATTTAAAATTACCTGAACAAACAAAAATGCAATCATTTAAATGAATTCAGATCACCAGAAGGTCATCTATATCAGCATTTCATTCACTAAAAATGTGTGGACAAATAATAATGGCTTTCCAGGCAGTACTTATTATTTATTGCTTCTATCCTGTTTACATGTCAGATATTGAGACGTTACAGCCATAACAAGATTATGTATTTAGGCCAAGAAGTTACCGTCACGCCTACTGTGAGAAGCAAATGTGGAAATGGTCACTGCCAGCGTCATTTCCTCAGTGTTCCTCCATTTATGCAAAGAAATGTTGTGAAAGTCACATTTAAATCAAGAGGTGAAGCACTGCACAAATAAACTAAAACAAACTGAGAAAACTGAAATAACATTGAATAAGAATGGATTTGTGTACAGCTCATAGACAATCGTAACATTTAACCCACTAATTAAACTGTTTAAAAACCAATTCTACCAAATTCTAAGGAAAATATAAGATGTTGAGAAAAAAATGGTTGTATCTTTTGAGATACATAACTATCAGGTTTTGCTATCACAAAAAACATAAGCAGTCTGTTTCCTATAAGTTAGATGGGCTTGAACACCTAAGATTTATTTGACGTATATACAATGAAAACTGCTGCAATTTATCTATGTTTTGTTTTTGTCTTGTAACCTTCAGCTCCTACTGTTCACACATTTTAAATCAAGAGGGTTTTTAAGGAGTTTCCTTGTCAAAAACGTTCCCGTCAGACTGCTTCTTCCATCGCAGCTGCACGTCCTTGGCACCGGTCTTACTCACTCTCAGCTTCATCTGTCAGGAGGACAGAGTGATGTTCACCAACCAGACCTGTGTGCATGCAGTGTCTTGTTTTGCACACTGGGTGCAACAGTTGCAACACTTACCTGCTCCAGGACGCCGTCTTGCACTGCTGTGTCATTTATATCCAATGCTGAGTTCTGCAAGTTGATCCTCACTTTGAAGTGCATACGTTTGGTTTCTACAAGCATAGAATTGGAATACTAGCGTGTTTTTTAAATTTGAATTTAAACACAACATATGAAGCTACAAATTGAAATGATTTGGGAACCTGGGAGGCAGGAACAGAGGAAGGGGTGCATCTCGGTGCAGTCCAGTCCTCCCCATCTGCTGGATTCGTTCTTCAGCAACACCCCACAGCTGTCAGCGGTGTCGCTCCACACCGACGTTCCCGGTAGCCAGTTTCTGAAGGACGAGTCGGCCCCGTCCGACCACACCCAGGAGTCCCTGAAGAGACCGACCCACACTGAGGCGTTGACGGCTAAACTCTGGATGATCTGCAGCTCGGCGTCGTTCCTCACGCTGGTGTAGGAACCTGGTGTAGAGGGTTCGGCAGTATTCCAGAGCATAACTCCAGCCCCTCTCTTCATCAACCATAACATACTGGTCCGTACCTTCTTTTGTTGCTAAAAACAAGAAACAAATTTATTTAAGCCTCAAATATAGAAATAGAGTCAACATGAATTAAAATGACTTAGAAAAAACCTTTTTAAGAATGAAAATGTGATAAAGATTATAGAAAAGACATATGAAAGAGGTATAAAAGAAAAGTTTGCTTTTACTTCAGCTGAATAATCTCAAAGTGAAAGTTTTTCATGATCCTATTCTTAGGTATTATAAATGGCCTGTGATGCAGAAGATCTTCTTATCTTCCAAAGAATCTGTTAGCATCCACTGCATTATAAAATATCAAACTAAAATTTGATTGCAATTTGATCTTTTTGTAGGGTAATGACACAAGACATTGCAGAACAAAGGGATTTTTAAATCACTGTGAATCCAAAACATGAATTGTTACACAACAGGACAGGATTATGATTTCCTAATTTATTTGGCATTGGAAATTAATTATCCTATATAATTCATGTTACTTTTTTCCATTGGTAATATGAATTGAACACTCATTCTTGCTGTTTTATACAATTTATTTAGAAATCTACTTTTGAGTAAAAGTTGTTTGATGTTTGAGGTTCTATTCAGCATAAAATTAATAAATCTGATTAAGAAATTAGACAGAAGTTGTATCTAACTTTTTAAAAATGTTTTTTAAAGGGGAAAACATAAAACAAACAAACATAAAACAAAAATTTAAAAAATTCAAAGATTTGCAGATACCCAGGCCACCTTTAGTTAAAGATGTACCGGTGTGTGAAACTCAATATTTGCTCAGTGATCCAAAGCTCTAAGTCCTGAAATCTCTGAGATTAACTTAATAAATGAATAACTTAATATTTCTTCCTGCTACTTTTCCAACTACGTTTTATTTATTTTCTCTTGTATTTGTTTTTATTCATTTCTTTTCTGTTTTTTGTTGTTCACAATTATGTTTCTAATAAATAAATGAAAAAACTTGACATTTAAGTGTGATTAATAGTCTTACCATCAAAGCAGATGAAAGGGAGTTTTTGATGACAAGCAAGTGTGTAGAATAATTCCTGTTTGTAATACCCACAATGGTGACTTTGAGGAGCGTCCCAGTGATAAAAATCTGTTTCTCTTTCCTTGTAGAAATCTCTGCCAGTCAGAGACCAGTGCCAGCTCCTCTTTTCTGCTTCGAAAAGCCCAAACCACGCATCATCTCGTCCACTCTCGACGAGCTTCACGACTTCATTCATCTCCTCCTGATAGTAAATGGTGGCCAGATCCAGACAGTTCTCTCTGCAGTAGATTCTTGCGTCCTTCCAAGTTTTTGGAGTGGAGAACAAGACGTAGCGGTACTGAGAGGCAGCCAGAGATAGAGAGCACAGGCCTGTGGCACAAAACGGCATAAATATCTGACTGTCAGTGTCTCTTAAAATAAATGTTTTTGATGAGAAAAGTTTCGGTACATGCTGACCTGCCAGTAGAGTTAGAGACATGAACCTTTCCATGGCAGCTATGACAGTCTGCAAATGGGGAAAAAAGATTATTTCTGTACTTGGACACTAAAAAGTACTTTTCACCTGAGAGTCAGTAATGAGTATTACTGTCATTGAAGACAGAAAAACAAAAGGAGGAGTAAATTTTAGCCAAAGATTTCAGAAAGTTTCTCGAAAAAATCTTGGAAATTTCTGAATTTGAAAAGTTGAAAATTTTCTATGAAATAATGCAGAAATTTTAAAAATTAATCTCAGAAATTTTCAAGAAAAAAACCTGGTAACTTCTGAGTTTCAACAGTTGAAAGCTTTCAACTTTTGACACTTGGAAAATTTCCAAAAGTCGAACATTTTTGACTTTCCTTGTGTTTTCTAAAATGTTTCTGAGATTAATCTCAAAATTGTTTCCAAGCAAGTTTTCAACTTTTCAAACTCAGAAATTTTCTTATTTTAATTCTTAAGATTAAAAGTTTTTTTTTTCTTTCAAACTCAGAAATGTCTTTGTTCTTTCTTGCAAACTTTTTTTATGACACTAAAACACTGGCATAACTCTGGGATTTTAAAACATTTCTATAAATACATAGTAAAGATATTTTTTAAACAAACGTTTGCATCTGTTCACGTTATTATTGCAGAGACAATCAAAGAGTCTTACCAAATATCTGGTGGCGCTTCAGTTTTTTCAGCTGTGCTGTCAGCTCAACACTGGACAGAAGTGGATCTGTGCAGCTTTAAAGGCCCATGTCTTGGAGCAAACATGTGATTTAGAAGGTGATGTTTCTGGTACGTGGAGTTAAATTTTACTATTTGTTCTCCTCAATATGGAAAACACATGAAAATCCAGCAATGACAAATGCAAACTTTGTTAATCCTTTTGAAAGGTGAATCAAAGACAGAGCCTTAATCATGACAGAAAGAGTTACCCAACAATGTAGAGTTCATACTTATTTAAGTGGTGACAATTCATCTAATTGATTTAATGAACTTTATTTGTACACATTACTGTTATTGAAAGACTGTTTTGATTTACTTTGGGCCAATTTACATCAACACATGACCACATTCTTGTAACAATGATAGTGATAGTTGCATGACTCTTTCAATTATTGCTTTCCTTACAATTCTGCCGTTTTTTCATAAAATTTCTAATTATTCAAGAACAAAGTCTGAATTTTGAGATTAAAGTTTGAACTTTGCTTTTTTTTCTAATCAATATTGTATACCTGAGTATTTGCATACAATAAATATTTATATTAGAGAAAGAGAGATGAATAGTCATTCTATATCAGTATTTAAATTTTATTATTAAATACCTGAAACTAGTATAATATGGCCTTTCTGATTATCACTGCTGAGGGATTTCGGTTATGAATGAACTTTCTAGACGCCCATGGATCTGATCATTTTTACAAAATACAAAGGGGTGATTCGGTTGTGTATTTTATTGGTTCTATGGGTAGCTACTTGATTATACAATTTTTTTACTCTCTTATCATCTTATATAAAGCACATAATTCTAAAAGTAACGTCATTATTCCGACACACAATGAGTTTTTTAGTCTTTTGTCGTGGCGCCACACCCCCCTTATTTCATGTGTAAATGGTACAATCCGTATGACAGCTAGCCCAGAGCTAGCATAGGTACCCGAGCATCACCCTGTCAGAGAGAAGAACTGCGGTGCTTGTGAGAAAACTGGTGACAATACTGGTGCCATTTCTATTTTATTTAAAGGTGTAAACAATCACCATGTCCACCGCAAAGAAAGGAGACTTGTCTCCAACCGAAAAGGAGTTGTTTCAGGTTATTTCTGCAGGTAAGCCTCCTCGGCTAACGCTAATCCTTGCTCGTTAGCTTGTACGATACAAGCTCCACGCCTACCCATTTAGACCATTATAGCCAACTGTCTGGATGCTATGGTTTGACAGCACTTTATTTTAAATAAAAAGTAGGAAATTTGTTGTTTTTATTTTTACCTTTAATTCTAACATGAAAGCTAGAAATAAGTTTGAACATGCCAGTTAAATTTAGCTGTTAGATGGGTTTGTGAATTTGTTTTGTATATTCTGGTAAAACCTCAATCTGGAAATGTATGAAAGTGATAAAAAGACAGCTTTCTTTCTTTTTAGGGAACGTCCAGGAAGCCTCCAGGTTGCTGGGCTGTAAGGATGTTCGAGTTAACTGTCTGGATGAGGTAGCTTAGCACAAGTAAACACTTGTGGTGATTTTATCCCGACATGCTCATAATTAACTTTTTTTTTCTCTCGTAACAAGTTTATTAAAAAGATTTGTGTTTTACAGTTACTTTTTTTTACCCAAGTGAAATTGCAAAAAAAGAAGCAAAGCAATTGCATATACTGTTATATTAATACAATTAACTGTAACTTTTTTGTATATCAACCTTGATGCCTCTAAGGTCTCTAGTTTTTGTTTATGAGAAGCTTTTGTATTCCTGTTGATATGAGGAGTTTGAAAGCGGTCTTCCCTCTCAATAACTGAGTTATAACTGAATTATTTTGTTTACGTTAAAGCTTTTAGCAGCTCTCTCTCTCCACTTGTCCGATCATGTATGGTGACTTTATTGCCCTGAATACATCTGCTTTCAACTTAAGGCTCCTGTGCCAGTTGGCTCTGTCAGCTGTAATATTTCTGCTCCACAGTAGATGTAGTTTCAGGTAGAGTGTGATGGTTAATCACACATTTGGTTTCATCTCACCTTCAGTATGGGATGACGCCGCTCATGCACGCTGCCTACAAAGGGAAAGCAGACATGTGCAAGTTGCTCCTCCGACACGGAGCCGACGTAAACTGCAACCAGCATGAACACGGATACACGGCGCTCATGTTTGCTGGCCTGTCAGGTGAGTGTCAGGGTTCATCCATCACTGTGTGGTTTAGCAGGTTCAGACAGCAACAAATAAATACGTCTGAATACACACACAATGTATTAGAAGTTTTTCCTTTATGTTTGTAGGAAAGACTGACATCACCTGGATGATGCTGGATGCCGGAGCAGAAACAGATGTGACCAACTCTGTTGGACGGACCGCCGCTCAGATGGCAGCTTTTGTTGGTTTGTGACCATATAATTGATTCTCATTGCATTTTTCTAAAAGTCTACAAAACCTTAAACATAAGAAATAGTTTTTTTTTTCTGGTTTGATTAGAATAGAAATATCCTTTGTTATCCCCAAAGTGGGGAAATCCCAGTGCAACAGCAGCAAAGTGACAGGCAATCAAAGCAATTCACACAAAGATAAGAACATAAAATACATAAATGAAGAATAACACACTGTACAGTAAGGGGGAAATTTCAGCATAAATATTGTGCAGTTATTAAAAGTAGCTTCTCCAGTCCAAAAGACTGTGCAGCTAAGTAGGGCAATTTTTTAAAGAATTGCAAAATGTGTCTAAGAGCATAAAATGAGACTATTTACAATAAGTGACTTTTTTTTCTTTTTTTGTGCTTGAAATAAGAGAATTTTACTTGGACAAAATAAGTTCTAGACTTGAGGTTTTCTTTGTAAATATTGATATTCTAGTTTCTAGCATATATGTACTCGTAATAAGTAATATTTTGTTAATATCAAGCTTTAATATCTTATTGAGATAATTAAATACAAAAACACTTCAAATAAGAAAAATATTCTAACATAAAAATCTCTCACTGAGAAAAAATATCTTGTCGGAAAGAAAACAAGCATAAATCTCCTTAATTTAAGATATTTAATCTTACTTGTATTTCAGTTTTTGCAGTGTAGCATTAAAAACTGCAACAGCAGAAAAGTTATTTAAAATGAAGGTTTAACCATTTTTATCTAATTAGGTAAAAACTGTTTCTTATATTAACACAATGGACTGAAATATTTGGATAATCGATGCTAGTTAATTCATTTTTATTTGCTTAATTTGGTATGTAGCTAAAATGTGTGTTTATATCACAGAATTATAAAATACAAGATTCCAAGTCAATCAACAAAATGTCTCATTATGTTTTATTGTTTTAAAATGAACATTCAGAGTTTTAACCACCGTCCGCTGTTCATCCTCAGGTCAGCACGACTGCGTCACTGTAATCAACAACTACTTTTCTCGAGCCAGGCTGGATTACTACACCAAGCCGCAGGGTTTGGAGAAGGAACCAAAGCTGCCGCCCAAACTGTCTGGACCGCTCCATAAGATCATCATGAGCACCAACCTGAACCCGGTCAAAGTAGGACTTCACTGAACGGAGCATGTGGGCTTCAAAGACCCGGTTCATCTCCCAGCAGCATGAACAAACCTTAATATGCTTTCTGCTTTTATGTCATGCTTCTGAAACACAGCAGATCCCATTTTCAGCTTTTTTTATTCAGTGTCGATAACAAAAAGTTGTAATTAAATGTGGCATCAAATTGTTAATTATACCCAACAGAAAGAGAAATGCAGCTCAACCAGTTTAGCTAACACAAATACAAATCAAAGTTACCATAAAATGTTGCATTCATCACATTATTTCTTGCATAATTTACTGACTTAGCAGTCTGTGTGAAGTTGGTATGTCAGCTGCACCTTCTGCAAGAAGGCAACAAAAAACAAGATTTACGCTGGTAACTTTTAAAGAGTCTGTCTCCACCTGCATTGCGCAGTAAACATTTTTTTAGCTCATGCAAATAATTTGTTGATATAATCTGGATTTTAGCTCAGAATATAAACCTTTTTTCAGGTGAGAGAGATTTTCAGAGAGCAGCTTAAATAAATAAGATGCTCTCTGAGTTTTGCTGAAAAAAATCTAACATTTCTTTGTCCATCTCTTTGCTTTTACACATTTCTTGATTCAATCACTTTTTAGCATCTCCAGCAAAACCCTGAGACATTTCCTAATTGGAAACACTTGAAATCAAATTAATTTATTGTCATATCAGTGTCTGCTACAACAAAACTTTTAACCTGGCAGCTTTCGGGTGAATTTTCCCGTTCATTTTTCCATGTACTTTTCTCACTGCTTAAATTAAAGAATCCTAACCAGTAAGGTGAGCAGAAACAACTGGGATGGCTCACTTTGTGTTTATGCTCTGCTGTTTCCTAAAACAGCGCCTACTAAACCAAATCATCTCCGCCGTTGTTTGTTTTGTTTTCCAGTTGGTGATGCTGGTGAAGGAAAACCCTTTGCTCGCCGAGGTGGAGGCTCTGGACAAATGCAGAAGAGTGATGGAGCTGATCTGTGAGAAGTGCATCAAGCAGCAGGACATGAACGAGGTTCTGGCGATGAAGATGCACTACATCAGCTGTGTGCTGGGAAAGTGTGGCTCCTTCCTGAAGGACCGCGAGGACAAGCTGGACGGCCTCGTAAAGAGGTGGGAATAAATGAGGGAAATGGGTTTTATTACCAACAGAACCATCCACATCCTCCTGGTGAAGATGTGTAACAAACCCCCAAAATTTATTAACCTGTTATTTTAGAAATACAATTTTGGAAAATAGAACTTTGTTCACTAATTTAGCATGAAAAAAAAGAGTAAAACTTTTCATTTTTCAGGTTGGCATGTAGCTAGTAGCATCTAATGGTTTCTACGGAGACCTTTGACCCCAAATCGCCACTCTGTCATTTCATCTGGTGATTGTTTCACCTTCTTTGCCATCCGCTTTGCTCTCTGTTTTAAGATATCTGTGACTCCTCATCCAGCCTTGTTTGCTGCAGTTGTTTTAATTTTCTTAATCATTGCTTTGACTTGTTTTGATTTTAGTCTGAGATGATGTTCCCCTGTCTTACCTTGCTTGAAGACTGGCTAAGAGAAACAAGCCTTCATATTATATTAATAAAAGAGTGGATAACTGAGTAAAAATATCTTACAGGAAAAAAGTTAAAAAAAGCTTTACTCCAGTTATTTTTTTAGAAAATAATTATTTATCAGCATTGATGTTTTTTTTCCATAAATGTATTTAAAGTAACAGTTGAATTTGTGATGCTGCAACAAAAGGTGAATTTCTTTAAAAGGTTTTTTACATGTCTTTCCCAAGGTGAGTGTTGTATTTTATACGAAAACATTTAGTTATTCCTTCTCTTGTACCTTGGGTATATCATATAATTTAGTTTTGTTTTTTTTTGTCCTGTTTAAGTCGATGTCCCTTCAGGCTGTTTCTTTCTTCTTAACATGCTTTGTCCTGTTGCTCACTGGATTTTGGGTGTTTTCCAGTTTGCTGAAAGGTCGTGACAGCGACGGTTTCCCCGTCTTCCAGGAGAAGTTCATCAGAGAATGCATCCGCAAGTTCCCGTACTGCGACGCCACGCTGCTGCAGCAGCTGGTGCGGAGCATCGCCCCTGTAGACATCGTAAGTTTGCAAACTAAACGTCAAATTCACTCCAAATACGCCAACTATTATTTCAGTAATTGATTACTCTGTGATCAAAAACATTCTCATTCTTTTCGCAGATTTCGTTCTTTTTATACAATACATAAAAAATGCAAATAAACTGAATTATGTTTTAAGTAAGAAAATAAGAATTTTATTGCCTAAAATGTTAAACACATTCCTTTAGTGAGCGCTTGATCATTGTAAAAAAAAAAAAAATTAACATCAACATTTTTGACTGAACATCAGGACTAGTTTTCGGGTTGAATTTCTTATTTCTCTTGTTGAATTTGAACCAGATGAAGATAAAACTGCCACTAGAGGAGTTTGGGTCGGACATATTTACAGATAAAGAAGGTTTTTATTACTGCTCTGAGTATGATGTTCAATCACCAAATATCCTTTTTTGAGTCTGCCTGCTCCAATTAATCAGTTACTAATCAGTTACTAAATTAGATTATTTCAATAATCGATTCATCACGATTAATCGTTTCAGCCCAAACATTTCCCTGCCTCCCAGAACCACAGGATTTGAAATAAATTCAGTGGAAGTCACATCTGTGTTTTCGATGGCGATATCTGATCAGGTTTTTTCCCTGCAGGGTAACGACCCCACGGCGCTCTCGGTTCTGACTCAGGCCATCACCGGGCAGGTCGGCTTCATGGACGCAGAGTTCTGCACTACCTGTGGAGAAAAGGGAGCTGAGAAGAGATGCTCCATCTGCAAAATGGTGAGCGTTGAAACCACAGAAATAATTATCAAGTGAGGGATTTCACTGACGGTTTTCTCTTTTTTCAGGTTATCTACTGTGGACAAGCGTGCCAGAAAATGCACTGGTTCACCCACAAGAAGGTTTGTAAGAAGCTGCAGGAGCAGCGAGAGAAGCAGGAGGCAGAAATGGCCAAACTGAGGAAGGAGCAGAGCAAAGGTGAATCATCCAGAAACTTCAAAACTGAACTGGAGTTCATTTATTAGGACAAAAATGCATTATCAGCTTCTGCATCTGTTCCCATTGTGGTTCACTCAGATGAAACTTTACAGAACTCGGCTGCTAAAGTCTTTTCTCTTTGAATCAACCTGAACCTGTTGAGTTTTTCTAATTGTACTTTTATATCCTGAAGTTTCTAGAGTCTGAGATAAAGCCCCTTTTTTGGCTTTAATGTTCTGATCTTGGTAAATTTGCTGGGTTGTCTTTTCCTGGGAAGATTGTCTGTTTATTTGGCGAATTATACATTAATAGTTTCCAAATAGTTCAGATTTGGACCTGTAGGAATCAGTTGTATGAAGAGCAATTGATTCTTTGAGGTCGTTGCTGGTCTTTCTGCCATCATGTTGGGTTAACACAAAATGGTTGCTTCTTCCGCTCCTTAACCCCTGAACATCACCTTCATGTTGCTTTTAAACAAAATCCTCATCTTCAGTCAGAGGTTCCTTTAGAAGCAGTGCAATACAGACTGCTACAGGAGATCCATCCTGTCCACAGCCGTCAGCAGAGGGCGATAGAGTACACAGAATTTGTACTCCAGTAACACTAGGACTGGTTAAATGTTTTTACTCAAGTAAAAGTAAAAAGTAGCCAAACAAAAAATACTCGGGAGTAAAAAAGTATTTGGTAAAAACGTCTACTCAAGTACTGAATAACTGATCAAATTATCAGTCACGTTATATTTAAAAATTGCATCAAAATCTAAATTTAAGTTGACATTGTGGTATTTTAAGGACAAAAATGACAATTCATAAAAAATAATAAAAGAAAATTTCTCCAGATCAGTTTCTTTCAATAAGAAATGTACAAAACTTTAACAAAAACTGCAGGTGTGTGTTTGTGTCTGGTTGATTTTTGGATAAAACATGTTTGTTTTTCATTTGGTGGTGAGAAAATCCAGAAAATTTACTAAAGTAAGAGTAGAAATACTTCACAATAAAATTACCCAAGTAAAATTAAAAAGTACAGCGTAGTAAAATTACTCCTAAAAGTACTTCTTCTTTTTTTTTTCTTTTTTCTTTTTTTTCCAAAAAAAAAAGTCACTCAAGTAAATGTAATTGAGTAAATGTAACTAGTTACTCCCCAACTCTGGCCGCCACCATCTACAGCAGCTCTTTGGAGAACAGGACTTTCTCCAGTCATGAAAACAAGTTTTGATTAGTTTTAATGACTGTGTGGAATCTGTTTTTTCTTTTAGATTTGAGGTCAAATTTGCATTTTTTAGCTAATTTGAATCACAGCATATTGTGACGACGGCTGGCTGTAACCTGAAGCGACTCTTCTGTTTTCAGAGGAGAATAAATCCGTCCAGGAGGCTGCAGACTCCATGCAGGAGCTCTCTGTGGAAACCAAAAGCAAAGAGACGCCTGCAGACGCTGCTGCTGCTGCAGAAACAACAGACTCCACTTCCATCCCAGCTGCTGACAACTGAGGAGCATCCTGACATCCACCGCTTCTCCAGGACGCATCCACCCAGCACAGGCAGAGGAAACAGACACTTTTACTGGGAACCAGATAGGCTGGTCCAGGAATATTTTTCAACATCTGAGACTGAACCATGTCTTTTTGTCCATTTCCTATTTATGAATGAAAATGCTACATGTTCTGGTGTGTTAGTAGAAATGTGGGAGAGCACACGGAGGGGTTCGGGTTCACAGCGATGATGAAGATGCAACATTAATCTGCCTTAAGAATCTGTAGCAAACAGAGGATGAAGTGGCTGTGCCGCCTGCCATTTGTCTGATTTATTTTTGTACCAACGGCCCCATTTCGTGTGTGTTTGTGTGTAAGGTGAGGCTGCTTAATGCTGACCAAAAATCTGAGGTATTTTTAGACGTGGATGACGTAAATGTGAGTTTGTCTTAGTGATATAGGAAGATGTTGGAGGCAGTGCAAAAATCTGTCGGTTAATAGAAAAATAAATTGATTCCATAAAAAAAAAAAAATACTTCTTTTTCTCTTGTATTTACACTTCCTGATGAGACAAACAACCCAAAATTAAAGTCTATTTAATTCAGGATATTTATATTGTACTGATATTTCTATTCAGCAGTAGTCAGTTTAGTACACATATTTAGAAAACCCCCCAAAAAAGTTAATTACATACATTTAGTTAAAATTGTTGGTGGAAGTCAAACACAATTTATTATACCAAGCAGTAAAGGAGTGAAAAATAAAGCTGCTTCTTCTATAAACTGATGATTACAAAGTTTAAATGGTACTAAAAGTGTAAATGGCTTCTAAAGAGACACATTTTAATTTTTTTATTTTCCTTTGGGTTGATGATGACAAATTCCCTCAGACATAATTTTATTGTGTTTTTACTTTAATAGTGTTATTTCTCAGTAACAAGGCATGTTTTGATGCATTCATGTCAGAATTAAAACGGGTTTTATTTCTTCCACAGTCTCCACTGATCTGAATGAAATTTCTGTAAACATGTCTCATAAAAGACATCTATAGAAAATTATAAATATAAAATAAACAGCTTTAGATTTTATCCCCTCCATTCAAACATGATTTACGTTTTTATCATTACGTCTGTAGTTTTATAGATGGCCACAGGGGGGCGCTGTTCTGCCAGGATTTCAATCTCCCTAGATTTTGGCTCAACTGTGAATGAACTGATTTTATTGGATTATGATCTCAAGTGTTTGCCTTTGTTTTACATTATTGGTCTACAATGTGTTTTTAATCTGTTCAGGGTCTGAAACCTGCAGTTC
>NW_006800189.1:492620-502346 GCF_000485575.1 Poecilia formosa | reverse complement strand
GACCACACACACACATATTCATATATACACACACACACATATATATGTGTGTGTGTGTGTGTGAGAGAGAGAGAGAGAGACGTTATTGCGCCCTCTACTGCGCATGCGGGTCACTTTCAGGTCGTTTACAGTCCTCACTGGAGATCACTTAAAGCCTCATACATTTGGAAATAACGGCCAAGAAAATCTGATTTGATTGAAAAAAAAATCGGAATTGGGTCACTTCAGGCTGGAGCTTCAGTCAGGAAATAACAGCAGTGATTCAGACACAACCTGTCATCTGCTTTTGGGAACATTTCCAAACCGTGTTGCCACTGTGACCCTTCCTTCTCGGCTCTTTTCAAGGTGTTGAGCACACCTTTTGTCCCTCCACCCCTTTCTGCCTTGCCACACCTCTGATTACAGCATGCGGGTCCTTCCTGATAATAAACACGCTCCCGCCGTTCTGCTTGTCAATGTCAAGTTAACCCGGCCACCTTCCACTTCCTGTGAGGGTCAGGAGCTAAACGGGAGGCACCTCTCACTTTTCTTTTACTTTCAGTGAGAGGCTCTGAAGCTGGCGCCGACCATGTTTGCCTTCTAGTATTCTCCTTGTCTATTCCCAGGAGAAACTCAAAGGGGCGTTGAAGAGTAAATATTCCTCTGGGAAGAGGTAGCCGTGCTGCCCTTTATTTTCTCTCGGAAGTGGACTGAATGGGCCTGTGGCGTCTGTTTGGGAACGAAATAAAAGAGACAAGAGATACTGACAGGCTGTGTGTGAAGTTTAGAAACAATGTAAATTCTAATGCAATCAATGTTAACCCAAAATGTGTTTACAAGTGTTGGTGCATTCTTTTCCAGGGTATTTCGGATTTAGAACTATGTTAGAATGAGATAAGGATGAAAAGAATGACATGTATCCATCGTTTGCATCTACTTGTCCTCACAGGACTTGTTGGTCAAATAGATCAAAAACAAAACATTTACAACAAACAGATTTGTTATACCGACTGCCAAAAACCAACCTAGGACACTTTTGGAAGGTGGTTTTAAAGTAATTAGCCTTACAGTGAGAAATTCACCCAGTTTTCCCCCAGACTAGGATTTGAACCCCAAGCCCAATTCTTGAGCCCCAGGCCCCAATTTTATTTATTTTTTTTTTTTTGCAAAATAAAAAATAAAATAAAACAGCCAGCCCAAAATGTTTAATAAAATGCAGAATTATTCCACTTGTCTTGTCCTTTTGAGGGTTATTTTCCTGATCTGTTCAATCACATCACTTACATCAGTTTGGTGCTTGTTTTTCTCAATGAAAACCACAAACTGGGTTTCTTCTAAATTCTTTCCTTTTTTTTAAACTTGCATGGCTATAAAACAAACATCCAACATTTCAATGGACCAAAGTAGAAGCAAGAAATTATTGCAAGTGAAAATAAATTTACAGATTTATTTTGAAATCTCTAGACTCTTTTGGACACGACACCAATGATTAACCAAGTGTCGCTATGTGTGTTGTAAAACAGAAATCCAAGGGAAACTTCATGGTTTAAAAGAACATAATATTAACATTAACAAGTTCAAATCGAGGTTGAGGTTTGGGTTTGTTTTTGTTTGTTTGGAGTTGTGTTTGGGTTGGAAACTGTCAGTCAAACCTGGCAACCCTGACACCAGGTCTTCATGCTGCACTGTTGGTCCTTTGCTGTATTGACTGGTAAGTGCAGCTGAAATCCATCCCTACATCCATCCACAACAGAAAATACCCTGCAGGTAGAAATTCTCCTTTTCTTCAGTAAAACAGCTTCTGTTCAAACATTGTTTTCCATTTTTGTTCAGGTCAAGGTCAAGTGAGACCTTTTGATCTTCACCAAGTCACTATTTTGAAGCGTAATTGTTGTTGGAACTAAGACTTAGGAAGTGGCAGAGAACAACTCAATGGTCTGTATTGTTTTCTATTTTTAAACATTGTAATTAACTGTGTCCTTTCATCTTTTTTGTTAAAACTTTTCTTCCTGTGCATTTTAATTCTTCACCCTCATCCTCTTCACTGTAAATGCCTTTGTCCTTTAATGTTTTGCTCCTTTCTGTAATTTAGCCTCTTTTTCCATCCTTCCTGTAATCCTATTATTCTTCTTTCTTTTATCCTTTTTTACCCACCAGTCCCCTGTAGCTTCAGCAGGATTTAAGATGATAAGATGTTCATGAAACACCTTATCTTATCTTATCCAGTTTTGAATTTTTTATTAAAACTTTTAAATTTCCTTTTGAAAGTCTTCCAGCAGCATCTGTTGTTTTCTCTACTCACTTTAAGATGTAGTTATTCCAGCCTTGACCACTAGATGGCTCTACATCCGATACTCTGCTCCTTTAATCTAATCCAACAACATAAAACTCTCACAGGATGTCAAATTAACCAAATATTTGCATATTGTCATGGACTAGAGATTTAGAGTCGTGCAGTGATTACTGTGTTTAGTTAATTCTCTAAATATCAAACAACTTTTCCAGTAAAACAACAGTACTTTTAGTCAGAGCGTATTTTAATTCATTCTTTTTTGATCAGAGAAGTTGTGGAATTGTGCTTCAGTCTTGGAATAACATTCACATATAAAGCTATTAAAATAGCATTCATTTTGAGGCCATAAGGGACATAAAGACCAAAAGTATTTGATCGCTCTTGGATTTTTCATGACATCTTGAAAACAGCAGAAGTCACCAGAAGCAAGAGTGTGTTTGTTTCAGTATCACAGCTGCAGATTTTAACAAAACCACTTCAAACAGAACAAAAACAAAACATTTCCAAGAAATGGATTTGTTATACCAGCTGCCAAAAAAAATAATACAATCTTAGGACACTTTTGGAAAGTCATTTTGATCTACATCAAAACCTTTGCTGTTATTTTTAATAAAAAAGGTTTATCTGTTTGCTCTTTTCAGCTGGGACAACCCTTTACTTAGAGAGCTGTGCTATGAGCAAAACATTAATAACTTTTAGCATATTAAGGCTAAAATTACTGCGTTTTGTTCTTCTAAACACCACATCAAATCACACTACAGGAGTTTAATCTAATCCAGATCATTCTTCTTACTAGAATAACTATATTATGTGTGTTTAATGACACAGAGTAAGTTGCATATAAAAGAAAAAACAGAAATCAGTCAAGAGTCAAAAGTTTTTCTCTTGGACACCAAGGCACTTTGCCCAGAGCGTTACTTCATCAGGGGTTCACAGGAGTGTTAGTGAAATATCTACCATTAGCCACACTACTGTGTTTTCTATTGATTATTTCGAATAATATTCTTTAGAATATCTGAAATATTTGAGAATAAATGCAGTTTGGAAAGTTATAATGCCTAGACGCAACATTATTTGACACACTATTGGTTGGCTTTTGCAAGGCAGCTAATCCAGAAGTATTTATTTTCCTTGATGCTGATTGGCTGTAACCCCAAAATCAGAGATATGGAAGTGTTTATATGGTTTACCCTGTACGCATTAATGCATTTTAAGGTATATTTGGTGTTTGAACTACTAAAACAAGCGGTTCAAAGCATTTTTAAAGATAGGTCCAAAAGTTTCAATGCGGAAATAGAGGGAAAGTTTCAATAGTCATTGAAACTATTGAACTGAAACAACCTCTGATATCACTTTGCAGTCACGATAAGCAGCTGAGTTACATGCATTTGTAGGATAAAACGTGAGTAGGAAGGAACCAAATAATAAAAAGTTGTGTAAAATTGGAGTGCAAAGAGTGAAAGCCAGTCCTCACATCAAGAACCAGATCCACTAAAACTGCGCTCACTAATGCACCAGAGCCATTTTTCATTTCTGCAAGGAAATAGAACAATAAATACAAATCAACTCAAAAAGAAGCAGCACAGGAAAACATGAAAGATGTTTAATGTATAGGTCTGCTAGACCATAAAGAGAAGTTTAAAACCTGTCTTCTTGCAATGTTTGTTTAACAAATGGACTGCTTTTGCAATGAAAGACTGTTTTGTCCTATTTTTTGAAAAGAGATGGGTGGCGATGCGTTCTACCTGAGGGTAACAGTTCAAAGGCAGCAAAGGAGGATGCTTTTGATCAACTAGAATCCTCTGTGCTTTGTTAGGGGATTTCAATGCATAGATGTGCTTTAAACAGAATGAATGGCAGGATTGTACCTTCTCCAAATATTATTTTCTTTGCTGCCCCAGCTACTTCTTGAGACCTTTAAAATGTTAAAGCTACATTAAGTAGCCAAATTATGATAAAATGCCATCTGAGAAGTTACCTGAATGACCCTAAAAACTCTCACAATTCAAAATAAATTTGTCATTATTCACATGACATTATTTACTTAGGATTTTGCAATGATGGATACAATTATGAACAGTTATAATTAATAGTTAGTTTTGGCCTAAAATGTAAGATGTAGAAGGATTTCTTAAAGTTTTGGAAAGACTTTGCTAAAGTAAGCTGAAACACATAAATTGATTTAGATTTTTTTTTTCTTTTGTCTTATTTTATTATTTTATAATCATGTTTTTAAATAAATAATTTTAATTTTAATACAAACATTTTCACACAACTTTACATTTTGGTTCATATGATGATGTAATTTTTTATGTTTTGATCAGTTACTCAGAATAGTCTTTTTTTTTCTTTTACCAAACTGTTTCACTCTTCAGTAATTTCTTGGATGGCTACTTTTTACTTTTACTTGTGTAAAAGTTGAAGTAGTACTACTCTTACTTAAGTACAACTTTTGATACTCTACCCATCTCTGCCAATGTGGGATACAGATACACTCCTTTCAAAGAAGCCTGAAAGATTAAGCTTGGTGTAAAAAAAGTATGCCAATTTTTTCAATGTATTTACTAACAGATTTGTTTGTTTTTAAGATTAACTATGCATGATTATTTGTGGGAAAACAACAACAAACATTCGTGATGGAAGTCAGACCCCTCTTCTTCAGCATACGGGGTGAATTTGAGGTTCTTGAAACTAAAATAAAACAAGTGGGCGAGGTTTGAGACCAACATGGCGACCAATCAGATCCTCCAGAAGCAGACATACCTGAGCAGCTGCCAGAGCGCGAGGCGGGCCGGGTCGCATTTAAAACCTCTCTCATCGCACTCAGCAGCTCATCCAGCATCAGGACACTTGTCTGCTTCTCTCAGCTTTACTTCTTTTTTTTTTTTTTAAAAAAGAGAGAAGCAGCCATGTTCCTCAGCGCCCACGCGTCGTGTCGCTCCCTCATCCTGCTCTGTGTCCTCCTGAGGAGCTGCCAGGCCGTGGAAAATGACGCCACGGAGCGGGTGTTCTCGCACGTGAGTCCCGCTCCGGCCGCGGAGCTGCAGAGCAACGCGTCCCTGAACCGCGCGCGCACCGGAGGGCGAGGACAGGGCGGCGGTGCGGCTGCGCAGGAGCGAGGCGGTGAGTGGACAGGAAGGATGCTCTGCTCTTTTACTGCTTCACCGCAACTCCTGCAACATTCTGTAATATGCATAATGTTAATTAATCTAAATACGGCGAATAGCAACTCTGAGCTCTTGGTTACTTATTACTTTTATTTGAGTAAAAATATGTTTTATTATGTTGTAGTACTACAACAATATGTTGTAGTACTACTTTCATTTGACTACAGTTTTTAGCCACTACCAAAATTCAAAGTTTTGGTAGTGGTCAAACAAACGAAATATTGAATTTAATCAAAGCTTGATACAAAAGCATAACTCAAAGGGTTTAGAAACACTTGCAGCCATGTTATGTCACAATATTTGTGCACTTTTCCATCTGAAATATTAATAAAATGAAATATTTCTTTCAAAAATGTAAAAAATAAAATGGAAGAAAACAAAACAATTCATAATAATAATAATAATAATAATAATAATAATAATAATAATAATCAAACAAAACAATTAGATTGTCTAATTTGTTTTAATACAATTGTTTACATATTAAACAACTATTTTGCTAATTTGGATTTTGTTATTAACATGAGTGATTTAGTGCCACTATCACTCTTTTAAATATCTGTTTTTCAATGTGGCAAATTTTATAGTGAGGCATGCTAGAAAAGTTGCAAAAACCATCACATTTGTAGTAACTTTTTAAAAAACATATTGATATTCATATCAAAATATATGCTGCATTTCTGAATGATTTATTTAAATCCTGAGGAAGAAGCATGATCTTGTTTGACTAAAAGGTCAAAATTAAGCCTAAAAAAAGCATTACAGAGTATCACAGCAGATGTGTCTGTCTGTTTCTGGTGCCATAAGATGACTTTTTTTTCTCACTAAATGAAAATTTATTTTTGCACCTCTTGTGCAAACCCAAAATTAAATGAGCATGTTCCAATAGACGTTTGAATGTCTAAATGTATCTCAATCATAAGAGCAGTAAAATTAAGGTAAATATAAAGCAAAATTAGCATAACAAACAAGAACAATAACAAGAATATTGTTTTGAAAACTGCAGATTTTAGTTTTCTCTTTTTACATTGTATAAAAGGAATCATAAAAAGGCAAACAAATATCAGTGTATACTAGAGATGGCTGCAGTCCAGATGGATGAGGTTTTCTGCCTGCGCCATTGTTACCCTGCGGCTCTCCTGGTATGAGACCCTGATGGATGGGGATGTTTGGGGGAGGAGGGAGTGTAAGTAAGAGACAGGAAGACAGAGCCCATCCTTGCTCCATTCATCCAACGCTGTCACAGAGGTGTATGGAGATGCATGAATGGAGCAGGAATTGGGTTACAGCCATGGAGGGGAGAGCAGGGGGGACAGTTTTCATAGCCTGCAGGAGTAAAACCTGCCTGCCTGCAAAAGTGCATTCCTCCTGCTAATCCATGATTTTTCTCTTTTTGTCACCATGCTGTAATTATGATTTAAGGAAGAAAGGTCGAGGTGCTATTGTCTTGCATCCTTGTCTTCATGTTTCTAGCCAGAAGCTTCAAATGGATTCCCAGCCAATGTAATGGGAGAAAACTGGAGTCAGAAATCCTGAAGGGGGAATGCTTGGATTGTTTCAAAAATATCTATAGCTGTAAAAATGATCCTATCTGTTCGCCCACAGATCGGAGTCAGATTGGCTGCAGAGAATTGAGGTCCACAAAGTACATCTCAGATGGCCACTGCACCAGCGTCAACCCCATTAAGGAGCTGGTGTGCGCAGGCGAGTGTCTCCCAGCTCAGATGCTGGAGAACTGGATCGGTGGGTCCCGCGGCAGGAAGTTCTGGGCCCGCCGGAGCAGCAGCCACGACTGGCGCTGCGTCAACGACAAAACCCGCACCCAGCGCATCCAGCTGGAATGCCAGGACGGCACCACCAGGACGTACAAGATCACCGTGGTGACCTCCTGCAAGTGCAAGAGGTTCTCGAGGCAACACAACGAGTCCGGCAGCAAGTTCGAGGACCAATCCGTGCTGCAGCCGTCGGTCCTCCAAAGACACAAATCCAAGAGCAAGAAGAGATTGGGCAAGACCCGGCTGAGGGAGAACTGGCATGAGACTGAATCCTAAAATCTGCAACGTCTTCAGATTGACTCTAAAAATAATCCTCAGGAGGTTTCTCCTTTTGACCTTTGGAAGTTGTGGATTATCTTTCTGTGACTTTCATCTGACTCATGCAAAGTCAGGTAGCTAATTTGGATACTTCAAAGTGGATTCCCAAAGATTTTTGATTTAAAAAATGTGAACAAAAGTGGATTGTACAGTCTGGAGAGTTCCATGTACTAGAACACATTGTCCCATATGGGCTGTGCATATTCTGTGTGTTTATGGAGATCTGCATCAAACTAGTGGAAAAACACCCAAACATCTTTAAAACATTGACTGTAAATAGCTGTACATATATGAAATCCCTACTCACATTTTGAAATATGGCTGTGTTTATAAGATTTTACTGTGTAAGAAATATGTTTGATGTAATATATTTTTTGTCGCAATATATCTGGTGAATTCATTTGTTTACCATTTGCAAAAACTTCACTCTTGTCTTTACTTTGTGCAAAATAAATCCAACAATTGATCACATGTTGTTTCATATTGTTAAAAGCTTTAAAGCATTATGTAGATGTGAGAGCTTGAACTCTAGAACACATTATACAAACTGTTAGATGAAATCCATTTAATCAAGATTTCAACCAACAGTTTGTACAATTATTGACTTAAAAAGCAGCCCCTCCTTCAGATCCCTGGTTTTAGCCATCAGGACATAATCAAAATGTTTGATGGATACCAGTTTGGCAAAAAGCACACAGAAAATCCCACAATGCCATTATTTATTACATAGAAACAAGCAGATTGGAAGATTTATTGGTCTGGAGGCCAATGCCATTTATTTGAAAAGACATCAGCAATGGTTGTAGTGAAGCAACTGTGGTTGCCCATCAATCTGAAAAAGGTTATAATGTCCAAACAACTTGAAATTCATTCGTCTACAATGAATTTCAGTGTAAAGCATTCAAGACACTTGTCTTGGTTGAGGTCTTGTGTTAAGTGGGAGAGTATAGGTATCTTGGTGTGTTGTTCAAAAATGAGGGAAAAATGGAGCAAGAGATTAATAGGCAGTTTGGTGTATTTTAAAATTCACTCTAAAGTTAATAGCTAAGAAACCCCAAAAGCTTATTATACACCTTTATGTGGCCTCAACACATTTAATATTACAACTCATCACTGTATATTTAGAGAAAAACTGAACAAAAATGTCATGAGAAAGAAAGTGACAACAAGGTTGAATCTGAATGAACCCCAAAACATCCGTCAATAGGACAGCTGAGATAAAAACAAAATGCATGAGCATAATGCACAGCAAAGTGTTTAGCTAAAATCAAAGTCAACAAATCAGCACAAACACCTGATATCAGCTGTCAGGCCTGAAACATAAGGGTGATGATATGGGTTTGTCTTCCAGCCACAAAACATGGACGCCTTGCAGTCATTAAGCCAACCATGTCCTCCTCTGTTTACCAAAGTATTCCAGAGTCAAATGTGAAGCTATCTGTCCAACAGCTGAAGCCAACAGCTGGGTCATCAACAGGACAATGTTTCAACACACAGCAGCATTTCTACAACAGATGACTGAAAAATGGAAACAATGTGTTGCAATAGGGCTGAGTTAACCGGATTGAAGAACTGTAGCTGGACCACACAGAAGCTGATCAGAAAGAGTTTTAGCAACTTAAGGTGTTCTCTGTTTTTCTATTTTGTCCTATACCTTTGTTTACCATTTTATTTTTTATTTGCATGTACAAACAATAAAATCATTGAGACTGTAAAAAAAGTATCTAAATAATGCTTGTTTGGAATCTGATGTACAGTTGAGATTAGATTTAAATAGTTTTAGATTGTGGCTGATCATATTTAATATGTTCTGACTCAAAATCCAAAAACTGAAGCAGGATGTACTTTTTACACAAAGTAAATAGAAATGTACTATGTCAACATAAACAATAAAACTTATTGCATTAAGCAAATTCTGATATATTTCTGTTGGATTTTGTCTTGCAAAAACCACTGTGCCTGCAAATTTGCTACTTAAAATATGTATTTGGAGATATTTGGTGCACTGGTGGGACAGCTGCAGATTTGCCGATAAATATCTGTCAAGTTGACTTGTCTAACCAGGATATGAATTTCAAAGTAAAGTAAAGTAAAGTAAAGTAAAGTAAAGTAAAGTAAAGTAAAGTAAAGTAAAGTAAAGTAACTTCAGGCACTATATAAATTCCCAGTATCAAAGTCTCTAATAGCAATACAT
>NW_006800189.1:433735-491666 GCF_000485575.1 Poecilia formosa | reverse complement strand
CTTAATCTTTCCCAATAGTTATTTTTCTGAATTAACTATGGGTAGGGACCTCAAAAATTATTAACTGTCATAAATTTTCTAATATTTTTCTTTTTTTAACAGTTAGTTTAGTTTAGCTTGTTTGTTTTTCTTTGTTTTTTGCTTTGGTCATTTTGTCTTTGTATTTGCTAAAATACATTCAAATACATTCAATTTGCCAATATTATCCACAAATATTTAAAATAAATGTATTTCATGTGATCTGTGCTCAAGTCTTCTCCATTATTCAGGCCCTTAATACATACAATTTTTCATATAATCTATGCTTAAAATGTCTCCGTTATTCAGGCCTTTAATCCGAAACGCACATTGTCTTATTTTGAAAGGTTAGAACGGAAGTACCACCATTGCAGCGTTAGCTTCACGTCGCGGTTATATTCTCCGCTTCTTCATCCGCGCCGCCTCACTGACAGACATCCTGCCCATCAGTCAGGAATGAACAGATTTTGGAGAAACCTCCGTTGACGCCCCTTTTACACCTCCAACCGTAAACAGATGGAGGTCAGTCCCGTTTATATGCAGAGTGATGACAGTGAACAGGACAGGCCCGCTTATCCCCGGGTTTTCCCAACAGGCGAAGCCCGGAAGAGCGACCACCTTAAGGCGGGACTCTGCGTGGACTTCCCGGTGTCGGTGGTTCTTCCGGCCGGCGGGACCGGAGAGAGAACCGGACTGCAGACACCAAAACAGTTCTGTCCGTTTCTGGGTAGACCGCTCATAAGCTACACTGTAGAGTCCTTTGAGAGGTAGGAAAATAAACTACGATAAATCCCTTTTAGTTATAAAATACAAAGAAAACTGTTGGAAATATAGTTACCTGCTTGACAGGGATGGTTTTACTAGATGTAGGGCCCCGGGGCTAAATTAAAAAACGTTCCACCCCCAACATCTCAAACTGCATTTATTATTTTCTGCAACCATTCACAAATCAAGCATAATCCACAAGGAATTAGTAAAATGATTGAGACCAAATATACAAATCCTTTCTCTTTCCAAAATCAAAATATCTTGTTTTCTTTTCCCTGCATTTATTGGTGATACAGGGAGAATATTAAAATATCACTGAAAGTATCAGGAAAAAAAGGTCCATTCCATCCATCTTGTCTAGGTATCACAATAAAATTAATGACCACAGAGAACTGATGATCAAGATTATGGTGAAATGGATTAAAATTCTGTTTTTCCAATTGGTGGATGCTCCATAAATGCAAGTAGGTTCTGCAGACACTAACAGGCTTTAGTGTGTTCCCGATGACAAGAACAATGTTAAGAATCATTGTTGTGTTAAACTGAAGTCACCTAAAGATAGAAAATGTATGAAGTTATTAGAAAAGAAACACTTTTGTGTTTTGGGAATTACAGCTCATATTTGTTTATCCAAGTAAAAAGCAACCTGTCTTCTCAAATGAGCAGTACAAATATCATATGCGATAAAGACATTTATTCTGAAGTCAGAAAATAAAAAATGAGTTAAAAAATAAAGGCACGTGTTGACCAGCCCAGATATTTTGAGTCGTCAGGATAAAATTGCTACAGTAACCAGAATATAAAATAGTGCGTGTATTTGGTTGAAACCTGACCCGAAGGTTTGGAGTCAATCATTTTTAAAGCCTGCCTAAGCATAAAAAAATAACAGAGATGCAAACTACTAGACAGGTGGCCAATTCCTGTTTAAAACGAGTAAAAATAACAAATAATTTTGATGTTTTGATGTTTGATGTTGTTGATACTAAACATGCAAAAAATGCTTCAATTCAATAACATTAGCAGCTACAAGATTGCAATTTTCTACCAGAACCCACTCAGTTTTTTATTATTAATGATCTCAACATAGACTGTGTCATGAGAAATTCCCAGTATTTTCTGATCAGACTTTGAAGTTTTTTCCCCCTCACATCCTGGCATGGTTAACCATGGCATTGTTAGGCTTGCCAGGAAGTACTCCAGGGTGTGTGTTTGCATGGAAGGAGTTTTTTTATTGAAGGATTACCTGTTACAAGAAACGTAAGTGGCTTGTTTTGTGTATTTCAGGATGCTTTGATCCTGCCTTGGCTCAAGTGTCCTGTTTTGGATGGCTTTTATTAATCTCATAACTGCTGTGGGGGAATACCTTGATTAAAGCAGAACAATATAGTGTTTTAAATGAAACAAAAGCAAAGGTTTGCTGTTTGAAGTAAATTTAGCAGTGGTTCCAGTTAGGAAACATTAACTCTATTTTGCAAATGCTATTTTTTATTACAGTTTGCTGGTGGAATATTTGAGTTTTTGTCTTTGGCAGACAGGCGGTCATATTTTCAACAGATCTCAGGCTCCATGACGGAGAAATGAAACAGAGGATGTTTACATTACATCTCAATCCCTAGCTGATGATAAAAACTATTAAAGCAACAACTGCTGTTGATTAGATGAGTCCTATTAACCTGTTGCTTGTTGCTTACTTGTCATTAAGCGAGTTAAAGGAAAGAGGCATTAGGAAATTGACTCAGTGATCACAGGGAGAGGTTTTCTGAGGAGAAAAGTCAGGATCACGGTGAAATGATGACGTTAAAAACCCCCAATCTGATCCCTGAGTGTCCGCAGAGTTTTATTTGTGACTCAGTTTTCATATGAATGTATCATAGTTTATAGATGATGGAACAGATCTGATCCAGTATCTGACCAGAGGCCACCAATCCATCCTAGAGTTCATATTTTGGCTGCACAGTCTGTCCAGGCCATTTGCGGCCCTTGCACTGTTTTTTTTTTTTACAATTTTAACCCCACAAGCACAAATGATTGATTGATTTAATTTAAGTCTTTTTATTTTTAATTGGTACAAAATGATCACAACTTCAAATAGTCCTACAATAGGAAATACTGGTTACAGCGAATGTAATACATCTTTATATTTATATTTTTGGCCCATTTTGTAGATTTTTCAGGCTCATTTTATGGAAATTTTTATATTTACTCTCCAAATTTAGCACTTTAATACTCCACAATTTAATTTCTAGTGAGTAAAACTGTCCTTGAGCCAAACGAAATGAAAGTTCGCTCTGTGTACGCTGTAAAAAATAGAAGCAAAAGTCAAAGTATTTTCTTTAAAGAACCAGGATTTTTATTTTTTACACACATCTCTCCTGTGACTTTTACTCAACATTTCCTTTAATTTATTAGAATTTGCTAAATACAGGAAGTGTTTTCAAAAAATATATATTTTTCAGAATTTACCTTTTTTTAATCCAGACTTAAAAAACTGGATGCTTTTCCTTTAGTGAGGAATAAATAAAAAAAAGTCTGATTACTTTAAATATTTAATTATAGTAATGCGGCTTAGTTTTTTAGTTAGAAGGAAAAAACACATATTTCTGGCCCGCAAGTTCTTCTGACTTATTGATTTTGTCCCATATGACAAAAAGTTTGGACACCCCTGCTGTAGGAAATTACAGTTACTCAGATCCAGCTGCTGTGTAGCTGCATTTGTTCTGACTGTGCCTACTTCTATCCGTTTTCATTTGCTTCATTCTTGAAGGGTGTCATGGATCCAAACCGTTGTGGTGGTTGTTGCAAAGGAAAACACTGGCTTGATGATGGACATCATCCAACGGTTCCAGCACAAGAAGGTCCTAGTGGTACCCGGTGGCTCAACTCGTCACCGGTCCATCTGCAATGGAGTCGCGGCTCTGGGGGAGCAGCGGAGGCCGGCGGCCCACAAACCCAAGGTGGTCATCATACATGACGCTGTCCGCCCGTTTGTGGACGAGGACTTCCTGCACAAGATAGCGACGGCTGCAAAGGAGCAAGGAGTGAGTGCAGGAAGAGCTAATTTAATAAATACACACTTAGGGATGGGTATTTATTGTATTGTTTATGATTTATTGTGTAAAACTTACTACCATGATAAGATTTAGATTTATCATTGTCACAATAAATTCCAATTAATGATGTTTAAAAGCCCCTAGAACTGTTTGTATTGTCAGGATTATTATAAAAGTGAATAAATAATTCATATAGAAATCTGAAAATAGGATAAAACTTTAAGTCCACATCTCCCACCACTATACAGATTAAATTATGAGGAAAATAAAAAAAATGAATAGGATTTCATCCACTCGTCCATCTGAATGGACTTAATTTGAGTGTTTATTGGAAGCTTGGATTTATTAGTCAAATGATTGTTCTGTGTTCAAGGCTCAGCAAATGGAAAACCGATGAAGTCAGTAAATTTCAATTTTTCCAAGGGACAAACAGTGCAGAGACTAAATGTAATCCCTGTTCAAATGGAGAAACAACCCTGAAAGCCACTCTGTCGTCCTCATGCTTGGAGAGAGCGGTGTAAGCTAAATTAAATCCTGACTGGACCTCAAACTTCATCTGTTATTGAGCCTTGAGCTGAAAACCAGAGAGGGTCAATCACAGAAACAAGTGGAAACAAATCCGCCATGATTAGCTGTCCCAGATTCAGATATTACATGGGAAAGCAGGGTGTAAGCACATCTTTACAGGCTTAAAATGTCTTAAATCCATTTTAAAAAGTAAGTTGGCCTTAAATACATTAATCACAGGTCTTAAATGTTGCCTGTAGGTTCAATGTAATTTTTTCTCTTTTGTCTTGCTGGACTTTTTGGTCAGACACAAGTTTGAATCACACACAGACATTTTCATTGCAAGACATTTGAGGCTACCAGTAACTAGCTGCTAATATGTACACTCTTGCTAGCTAGGTTTTGCGTCAAATTCAGATTTTGTATTACCAACCTAACTGGCTGGTGCATTATGGCAATTTAATGATTTTCTTTTATAAATTTCTATCATGATAAATTTCTTAAATTTAATTCATAAATGTCTTAAAAAGGTCTTAAAAGTGTTAATTTGAGTTTGTGAAACCTGCAGAAACCCTGGGACTTGAGCCCAATCTTTTACCTGTTTCTGTAAACATAATCACAAAAACACTCCACAGCAGACTGAAAGAGCTGAACGAAAACAAACAGGTTTCATGATTCTAGCTCATTTGAACTAGATTAATGCATCAGTTCATGATGACAAAACATTTAGATATATGGACGATTTATAGTTAAAGCTCAACATGATGAAGGATCCTGTTGAAAGGAGGTCATGCAGGTTATTAAAAGAACATCCACAGATCCCGGCATTTCTGATGTGTCTGAGCTTTGAGATGAACTCCCACAGCAGGCGGTCTGGTCCTTATTATCTCAGCAGCACCCAACCTCCTGAGCCCTTCTTTGGTAAAATGAGCAGATTAATTTCTATCTCAAAAGCAGCCAGAACCCTTTGAACATAGTTGCTTTCCTCTATCATGCATCCACAATGCTAGACCAGAAATGTTTCATTAGAAGCAGGCCATGCACATTTGGTGTTTTGTTATAAATCATTATTTAACTAGTTGCGTAAGTCAACTTATATGCCATCTAGTAACTATTTTAATATTTTTTCTTGCGTTTTTAATCAAACCGCCCTTCTTTGGGTTTTAATTTTATTAAACCACATGTCAGTAATCCTCTGAACTGCATTTAAGAGCCCTGCATAAACTCTGAGTTATTGGAAGTGCGGATTGCTCACATTGGAGCGATCCGGTTTTATTACTAGGATCTGCAGCGGCGTGTTGTGAAGAATCACAGCCTGGTTGATGCATTTTGTCAAAATGCTGGAGCAGAAAGAGAACTTTAAACCGGCTGTAATGAAAACTTAAAATATAGAGTTGCTAAAATCTCCTAATCCCTGTTTTCTTCATCTTCTCCATATATGGCAGCACTAGTCGTAGTTGTGATGTAACGTTAAACCAATTGAACTCTCACTCCGTCTGAGTCTTATTTATTTTTCTAAAAGCACAAAATCTTACCAAGTATTTTTGGTTTAGCTTCTGGTGCAAATATCTTAATACACTTGAAATAAGACAAAATTAACTTAAAAGTAACTTTTGAGCAAGATACAGAGGCTTGTTTAAAGTAAATAATTCCTTAATATTGATGAAAAGTACTAGTTCCATTGGCAGATTATTTCACTTATTACAGTTCAATTATTCCTATGTTATGTGTTAATTTATCTGCCAATGGAACAAGTACTTTTTCATCAATATTAAGGAATTATTTAATTGAAGCAAGTGGCTCAAACTTGCTGAAAAGTTACTTTTAAAACTTGGGTTGTCTAATTTCAAGTGTGCTAAGATATTTGCACTAGAAACTAGACCAAAAATATTTGGTAAGATTTTGCGTTTTTGCAGTGAGATGTCAAAGCTTTACTTCATGTTATAAACTGGTCAAAGTGTTTACAAAAGCCAGTCAATCACCTCCAAACTCACTGCTTACTGTTCCTGTCTGCAGCAACCCACATTTACGTGGTACAGATTTGTTTTTGTGCATTATACATCGCAGGGAACTTGCATGTGTCTAATTTTCCCTCTTACAAATATTTTGGTGAACATTATTTCTCTCTAAACGCATTCTTGACTTAATGTTTCATAATAAATTCCAGATCCTACCGTCTTTTTCCACACAGGCAGCTGGAGCGATCAGACCACTTGTTTCCACTGTGATCGCCACAACGTCGGAGGGATACCTGGATCATTCGTTAGAGCGAGCCAAGTACAGGGCTAGCGAAATGCCTCAGGGCTTCACATACGATGTCATCTGTGAGGCCTACCAGAAGGTGAGGGCGGCTTTCTAAGTTACTGGGGTTTGATTCTTCTTTATGTTTAGTAGCCTTTTCTTGATCTAGAAATGTAGAAATTTCGGGACAAACCTTTCTGTATGATTCCCATTTCAGTTCAATGTGCCGAAAGCTGCAGAGTTTCAGTGCAAAGCCAATTTTACAAGGAAATAAAATCTTCTTGCTGTCTTCTGTTGGAACTCAGTGCAACATGCTGACTGTGACATATTGCTGAAATGACTGGAGAGCTGAGTCAGACTCTGGTAGCGTACTGAACTGGTTCAAGTCTTACTTAAAACAACATTGTTGTCTTAATGTCAATAGTAACTTTTCATTGGAGTGAACAGAAGTTACATGCAGGATATGGTTGTTGTAAACGATTATTTTAGCAATCGAGTATCCTAATAACTATTGAATAAAAAATTTGATAAAGTAAAATACTGGTAAACCCTACCATAACAGCAGCGAGGTTTCCCCCAGGAACCGGTGGATGGATGTGAGTGCAGTCATTCATCCAGCGTCCCGTCGTGTTTTCGAGTTAAAAAATGTCTAAAGTTGACAGGAAATGTGAAAATATCACTTGATAATTATGTATTACTCAACGATTTGAAGATTAACACCTGAACACCAACAATAAAGTCTTGAAAAATGCAAACATTTTAAAAAGATTTAAATAAATAAGCAATGCTTAGCCTGGTGGGGACACAAGTAAAGCCTGGTGAGCAGTACTAATATCTTATATCAACATTGGCCCAACTTTTCATTTTGTTCCGATGTCACTGGCCAGTTCTTTCTCTGATGCACCTGGAAAACAAATCACACGCTGAAACGTTTGGGCACCAACAGACGCCTCTGCAGGACAAAAATGGAACAAAAATCCCCTTTTGAAAGACAATAAACCCTTAAATTACCTTAACCTTCAGGTTGGCTCGTGTCAGGAGCTGAGTGCAGCTTTATACGTCTGCCTGCATAGAAGAGAGAATTTAGATTGATCTGTGCAGGATCCACTCAGAAAGCAAAGAGCCTTGTGTCCTTAAAACTCGGCAATCGAACTGAAACTAAAGATGCAAAAGTCAACGTTATTTATTTTTCAGACATTTGGAGTTTGCAATTTCAGCCTTGATTTCTGCTTTAAAAGAGGCAGCAAACTTTTAGCTCACAGCTGAGGTATGCCTTTAGCTGGAGCGCCATTTGTCTGAAGTTATTTTTACTCCTGGCACACACAGATCTGCAGATCGCTTTGAAAGCTCCATTGGCTTCAACGTTGTTAAGAAAATGAGCTCACTCTGGTGCTGCAGTGTCACAGATAGTCAGGTTGCAGAAGGACACACTGTCGGCTCTGACTGCGCGCCCCTCTCCTCCTTCTCCACCCTAAAAAGACTCTAAAGTCTAAGGTGTCTGTCAGGTTGAGACTGTAGGACATACTCATGAAAAATCTCAGAGAGCGTCAGATTTGGAGCCTGACATCCATTCAGAGCTGAAGAACTGAGGGGTGAAAAGACAAAAGGGGAGACACTTTATCCAGTCTTCTGGGAGGGCTTTTGTATTTAGAGAAAATGCTAAAGGTTAAATTACCTCAACACAGAGACCATAGTTTCTCTCCTCTACAGTTACACAGACGCTGAAGGAAAAGGCCCATCTATTTTCTATTTTATCACTCAAATATTACTGATCATTAGTTTAAACTCAACAAAATACCAACCTACTCACTGACTCACAATACATTAAATCAGCGGTGTCCAAAGTGCCATTTGTGGCCCTCTGAAGGATTTTGGGCGGCCCAAATGGAGCACAGCTGGTTGATGCAGATCGACGCTTTTCAACATTTTTTTTTCTTTTACAAATAAATAACATCTAATAAAAAAATGCTAGGGACAAAAACTGATTCCCATTTCTTTATGAGGATTTTGCATTTATCTTAATTTTTAAGTAACTGGAAGCACAAACAATGTCCTGCTATTTCTCAAAACACAAATCTTAGATTCAACACACAAAATGTAGAAACTGTGAGTTTGTATCTACACATCCATTTTCTACAAACATCTGACCATTTCGCTCATTTGAATAAAAATTAAATTGTTTAGATCATTATTGATCAGCTAAAATAATAATAATAAAAAAAACAACACACCAAACATTTATTTTAAAATGTTATACAGTTTTTGCGCCTCCAATACATTTCGAATTGTTCATTTTAATATAACTGAAATTGTTTAGATTATTATTGAGCAGCTAAAATAAAAACTTAAAAAACTCACCAAGAGTTTGTTTTAAAAATGTTAAAATAAAGTCCAATGACTTTGGCCCTCATGGTAAAAAGTTTTTACACAATTCCTTCATCGAGTTGTAAACTCAATGCAAAAGTACGAGTACCCATCACACTTTCTTCATATTTTGTCGCTTTAAAACTTCAGGCATCAGTGTATTTTAGTTGGTTTTTCTAGATCAAAACCAAAGTGTATAGTTGTGAATTAGAAGGAGACATTTGTAATTGCCAATACTTAACGTTTCACTGCAATTACAGCTGTGAGTCTTTTGGTATATGTTTCTACCAACTTTCCATATCTAGTGGCTGAATTTTTATTTTCAAGGCTTACCACAGATTCTCGGTCAGATTTAAGAATGGGGGGTTTTGTATTTGTTTATTTTTATTTACCCTTTAGTTAACCTGACATTAAAATCTGACCAGGAAGTAACCAGGTGGAAGATTCAATCTAAAAGTTTCACATTGCAAAAACGTTAAAATCATTGTGGTTCAACTGCAAGAATAGCAGTTTAACTGTAGAAATCTTTAAATGAGCCTAAAACGTCCCACAGAGGCCAAACATGAAGCGTTTGTGTGGCTCCTCTAACTCCTCTATTTTGGTAGAAAATGCAAATCTACCAAATTTATGGAAGCTTAACCTTTTGAGAAGCCAAGTTGAAAATCACAGTGAGAACAAGCAGAGCTGCACAAGTTCAGGAAAACATGTACTTGCAGTTCTTTTGCTGAAAGATTTGATTATATCGATTACATCTCTTTTCGTGACTCTTTCTTTTTTTTTATTTTCCTTCATCATATTTTCCCCACCACGTTTATCAGCTTTAGGATCACAGTTATGCTGAAGTTGCATGCAAGAAGCTTGGAACATAATATCCTACCAAATACTCCTGTCCGCAGTGATTGCAGTGCTGCCTCTGAATGCATCAGTGACACGAAATAATTACTTACTTTCCTCACTTTTTATTGTATTTTGCATCTTATAGGCCTACATGTACTTCAGGTTAAATGTACACACGTCCGTTCTGCTGAGTGACAGAGACAAGGAGCCGTAGCATCACTTAAAAAAATCATCCAGTATCGTTTAATGTCTTGTAGAATGATGTGGTTAAAATGCCTCAATTAAAAACAGTCTTGGACATTTTCAGTGTTAAATCTGAAAGATAAGAGAGCTGTTATAAGGCCAAGAAGATTTCAACGGCCAAAGAAAATGGAGCTCTGATGTGAAAAATGTGGTGACAGCAGTGTTTTATTCTGAGCATTTTCTTTGCAAGCCCTGCCACTGATCACTTTGCAGACAAATAAATCAAATGCAAAAGATCATTGTGAAGTTTACGATGTAGCATGCAGAGCAGGAAAGTCAGAGTATAGTAGGTTTTTAAAGTTTACCAACAAAATTCAAATAATTGGTAAAAAAATTAGTGAATATTTTGGTGTTAAGTATTTTTAAAGCAGAATCCGATTTTTTAGTGGATAAGGACAAAACGAGGATTTATTCACCAAACATTTCTAGGTTGATTTATGCTGCAGATATGGCAACTCAAGCATCGTAGCAATCCTCAGGATGTTAGCGTGTCTAATTAAGGCAAAGGATTTACAATCACTTACCTAGGTGTTGCCGTGAACCGTTTTTATCTTTTCTGCCAAGCTCTTCTCATATTTTAGAACCATTACTCCTGTAAACAAGTACTTTATAAGAATTAAGACACATATTTTGTCGTTAACCATAATTTCTCTGTCATGAATTACGCCGTCCACGTGGCCCCTCTGCAGTGCACCGAGTCAGACTTCGAGTTCGGTACCGAGTGTCTCCATCTTGCTCTGCAGTACTGCGGCACCAACGCCAAACTCATCGATGGTCCGCCAACCTTGTGGAAGGTGAGCGTAAAAACGACCCGCTTTCGGACAGTACTGATCCGTTAAGTGAGACTTTGTACTGTTTAATGAACAGAAATAAAGGTTTTTGAATTTTAAAATAATTTTACTTTGGAAAAAGAAGAAACGCGGACCATGCTTTGTAAAAATGTCTTTATATGCTGAAACATGACAGCTTCCAGTTTCCCGGGAAATGACTCAGTTAAACCAGTTCTGTCTGAGGAATGGGGCAAATTTACAGCAAAATGGTGAGAAGATTATGGAACAAAATCCACAAAATCTGATCCAAACTGCAAATACTACAAAAAAATGTTTGAAAATTTCTGTGAATCTACGTGCAATTCTATAAAAAATTACCTCCCTTATAAATTTTGGCATTTGGTGAATAGAAATAATTTTGGCAATCTCAATTTAACAAAAACAAGTCAGATATCATTTAAAAATATATTTATTTTTTAGCACTTGAACCACACTTGACTTGAACGTACAGAACCTGAATCTGTGTAATCGGAGTAAAAGGGGATTTTAATGATTTACGATTGTTTGATTTATCACCTTTACCAGCTCAGGTTTTAGCTTCTGTAGCTTAGAGGCAACATTTCATCCTTGTGAGGGTTTTAGGAAATAATTTGAAAATATTTCTGCATGGATGTGCGTGAATGAACTACTTTTGTTTCTACTTTGACTAAGCAACTGTTTGTCCTCCAGGTGACCTATAAACGGGATTTAGCTGCTGCAGAGTCCATCATCAAAGGTGACTTTCCGTCCTCACAACCTTCTTTTTTACACGGCCTGTTAAGTATTTCACCTGGAAAGTATTCACCGTGCTTCACTTTTTCCACATTATATGTTACAGCGTCATTCAAGATTGAATTAAATGAAATCTCTTCCCACAAAATTGTGCACACAAATACCTCATTATGACAATGTGGGAAACCTTTGGGGATTTTTGCAAAAAAAAAAGAAGAGACAAAGAAATTTGCTTAATACCTCATTTTATTTCAATGTGATGCCACCAGATTAGCTTTGCAGTTCTTCTCAAGCTCCATCAGGTTGCATGGAAGATCTCTTCAGAAATGCAATCAGGTCTGGACTCTGGCTTTGGACATTCTCAGAGTGGTTCTGATCCTGTGTTGTCCTGCTGACAAATGAATCATCGCCTCAGTCTGAGGTCAAGAGCGCCCTGGGGCAGGTTTCCAACCAGGCCAGGATGTCTCTAAACATTGCTGCATTCATCTTTCCCTCTGTCTGGACAATTCCTGCTGCTCCAAAACGTCTCCATAACATGATGCTGGCACCACCGTGCCTCGCTGCAGGAACGGTATTGACCCGGTAATGAGCCCTGGTTCCTCCAAACATGACGCCAGGTATTCACTCCAGAGGTTTCAATCTCTGTCTCTTCATACCAGAATCTTGTTTCTTGTGGCCTTAGAGTCCTTCAGGCTCCTTTTATTAAGGAGTGGCCGACCAGCCATAGGAAGAGTCCTGATGGTTTCAAGCTTCTTTCATTTACGAATAATTGAGGTCACAGAGGTCACTGGGACCGCAGAAATGTTTCTGGATTTGGCTCTCAAGACAATCCTGTCTCAGTGGTCTAAAGACAACTCCTTTAATACCAAGCTTAGTTATTACAAGCTTGGTATTAACTCTGGGACCTTTTATAGACAAGTGGGTGTCTTTCCAAAAAGACAGACCAATGGATTAAAAAAATCCACCCAGACCGTTTTTAACAAATTGATGTTTATTTGGTGTCTGGAAAATAAACCTTTTCAAAAGCCTGCTGATTAGTAAGTCACATTTGACTGGCACTGCGCCGTTACCTAGCAACCCTAGCCAAGCTGAGCACCGTTACCTAGCAACCCAAATGGAGCTCCATCACTCTTACATACAGCTGGTTTCCCTTCTGTATGAGCTGTACAATGGCTGATGGAGGTTTTAGTTGTTGACTTACCATCCAGAAAAGACTTGCTGTATTATTGTTGATTTTGCAGAAGGCTCTACTTCTGCTTTTCAAGGCTGTATAATCGCACATCTGTTTTCAGGCGTTTTTATGTGCGAGTGTAAATGTTAAGTTGGGGGTCATGGCCAGTAGCAGCTCATTTGGATTTAATGTGACAAGAGACCTTAAAACATCTGAAAATAGACAGAACTGACCACAAAAATACTCATTATGTAGGAAAAATTTTGTGAAAAAAAAAAAAATGAACAAATTAATTAATTAGCAAAAAATCTCAAGAATATTTCCACATTGTCATAATGGGGTATTTGTGTTGCAGTTTGTAATAAGGCTGTAACATAAAATATAGAAAAATTGAAGCACTGTTGATGCACTGTGTGTGTGTCGTTCAGAGATCTTTATTCCTGTAGCTGAGTTGTACGGTATGCATGCATGTCTGACAGAATAAATGCCCTGAAGTGAGCAGAGCTGCGGTGCTTTGTTTCTTTTTGTGTGGTCTGTAGCTAGCAGTCAATAGGTGACAATAAACCAAAATGACCCGTCGCCATTCTCTGACGGGGGAAATTCTTTTTAAGCATTGTTTGGCCTGAGATGAAGAGGGCGGGTGTAAGCAGACGCTGAATACTGGGGAGAACAAGTTAGGACAAGGGACACCTTCACAATCAGAGGAGAGGAAATAAACACAGCCCCATATTTCACCCTGCCAGCACCTGGACCAACAAGTACCTGTTTGATGGTGACAAGAGGTGTGCGGTGATAATTCCCAGAGCCTCTCAAGTGAATGAATTCATTGTGTGTGTGTGTGTTTTTTTTTTTTTAAAGACGTGGAAGGAAGTTCTCATATCTGTCAGTTTGACTAACTGCTTATTGCCTCGGTTGGTGTGCGTTCGCATAAACGACTGGTTCTTTTATCAAGCGAGACATCTGGATAGGAGGTCTAATTTTTATTTTTGTGGAGTCTGCGATGAGCTGATTGTCCTTGATAACTGTTGTGTTTTTATCTAAAGACATGTAATTGTATTTCAGCTGTGTGCCAGCTGGTGAATCATTGCTGTTATATCCGCCAGCTCACTCAGTGAAATCCACTTAGTGTGTAAATCAATCAGCAGCTCAGAGGCACATTGACAACAATACAAGCTGCTAACTAGTTAATGGAAAATGTCTAAATCTGATAATAATTAAAAAATGTGGGTTTGCAAATGAAACTTTTACTATCTCAAAAGATTAGCAAAATAATAAATGTGTTTCTCAGGCAGATTAATTTTAAAAATCATTCTAAATAAATAAAACACATATAGTTCCAGCAATACAAACTGCTTTCATAGTAAATTTTACTGTTGTAAAATAGCATCCAGGTGATATCGCCATGAAAAAGTTGAATATCTTGTTAAGCGGACGTTCCACGATAACTACTTTAACCTCGCTCGAACTTTTTCCGCTTAATTTATGTTACTATTCTCTCCACCTACTGGCAGAGCATTGGTATTACATTGTTTTTCTTCAGGTTTTTAATACAAAATGAAAATATATCTGACAATAAAAACAATATCAAATGTATAACTATATAATCTTTTATACATTGAATCTTTGATTGTTGGAGATTTTGGTAACAAGGCTGAATCAGGATGCAGGACTGTGGTAAAACAGGACATAGCTTGTTGTAAACTTTACTAACTTCTTTCTAATTAAAAAAAGCAGAGGCAGTAGATATCAGACAGACTGTTAGATTAATCACAAAGCCTTAATTCTCTCATTGGCTTCTTTGTTTTCAGAGACTTTGTCGCAGTCAGCTTGCCTTATAACCGGGGGATTGGAAGCTGCTGTGGCTCTGGCCAATGTTCTCCAAAAAGCTTTTGGAGCTCTGGATATGGTGAGTACTGCTGCAGGATGCCAGCTTTCCATAACTACAGTTACAATGTTTAATGTTTTGCTCACTAATTTGCTTTGAAATCTTCATTTGATGAAATAAGTAGTTTTGTTCCTGCTGCCAGTCCTCCTTGGTGCTTTAACTACTGCTGCTGACTGAATCTCAGAAAGAGCAGGTGCTTTTTATTTTACACTGTTCTCCTTTGTCTCTTCTCATATTCATTAAACTTTCCCAGTCAAAACTTCATGCAGCTCCATGTGGGTGGCCTAGTGGTGGGAGTTGGTATTTACAGTCAGCCGTGTATCAGAGCCTGTCGAAAATGTCCACACTCCATTTTCCCCCTCATTTCTTCCCAAACTCCATCTCTCTCTGATTCAGACGGAAAGAGTGAACTCTGGGAGTTTCCCTGATTAGCTGGGTGTTTATTGATGAATTCTTACCTCCTCCTTAATATTATCTCACTTGTAAAAGACAAATGGTCAATGTTCACCCCTCAGCCTTTCTTTAACATCTGTTTTGAACTCACGGTCCTTTTTCTTGGGTAATCTAAAACAGCGTCCAAATGCAAACAAGTAAAGACTGACAGTTTTTCATATTGGATATGGCTGCACAGACCACATAAACCTTTGATATTTGAAACACTTTTCTGCACCCCAAGAACTGCGGGATTTCCGTTGATCAAGTCTGAAAATCAGAAACCTCCAACTCAGGGCTCTGAAGCTTCAGTCTCAGAGCCTGCAGCCCAGCTACCTTTAGATGAATATCTTTTCAGCACAGTTACATCAAAGATTTTCATCATTAGGAGGACGTAACTCAGGCATTTGATTCAGCTCTGTTGGAGCAGGACTGCATGTTTCTACCTACACTGCAAAGGGATGAAAACTACTCAGGAATAAAAATAGAAACTGCTTTTTGTGAAACATATGAAAGGTAACACGTTCTGCAGCCGTAATGAGAACATGAAACTGATCCCTGGCAGCTGCTGACAGGTTCAGATGGCTGTGATGCAGAAAATGTTAAAAATCTCAAGAACTTAAAGGTCAATGTGACTTTATCAATAACTGCAGGTAGATTTGCCCAATATTAAGAGATATCGCCAAATTATCAATTATCAAAAAGTTGATTGATCTTATAGGTAAGCTTATAAAAATGAGTTTTCTCTTGTATCTAGAGGGTCAACATCTTTCAATATGTTAAACAAAACATTATTTAACATTAGCTGTATAAGAAATACAAAATAAAATTTGATTGACTGAGTATGGAGGAATTTTCCTGCCATAATCCCAGAGCACACATTTTCAGTCTGACAGCAGAACGTCATGTCTTTTGTTCTCAAAACTTTTAATACTTTTGCTTATATTTCTATTTTGAAAGCAGGACTTCATGTCTTTCTTCTCAAAACTTGTAATGATTGCACTCAAAACTTCTCCTCACACTCACACTTAGTCTCTGCTTGGAGCAAATCTTCACTTGCCAAACTTTCTGCTTGCTTGGTGGGATTTTCCTGCCATAATCCAGGAGGAATATTAAGGAATTAAAAGTCAACTAAAAAATTACTTGTAAGTTAGTTTTGTCTTATTTCAGGTTTGCTTAGATATTTGCACTAGAAACTAGACAAAAATACTTGGTAAGATTTTGTGTTTTTGCAGTGCAGTTGTTTGGCATCAATTAGTTGCTACATCATCAAAACTGTACTACTTGAAACAAAATTCAAATATATTTTTTGTTATTTGCACCAGCCTCTTTTCTAGAACAAGGATTTAAACTCTGGAAGCACCAATCTAGAATCTGAGCTCCACTTTTCTTTAGCTTCTTGTAATCCTTGTTGTTCTTTCAGTCATTTGAGATGATTAATTATGTCTTGTCTGTTTTGGGTACGTTATCTTCAGTCACAGTGTCTGGTTGGCTGTCTCCAGTCTGTCAGGATGTGAAAATTTAGAGTCCAGACCTGAACTCCATTGAGAATCTGTGGAATGCACTGAAGAAGACTCGACACAGCAGTCCATCATCGTCAGCTTTGTCAAAAATCCCAAAACTCCTGAAGCTGTTTACTTTGTGACGGGATTTAGAAGCTAACGACAGAACATTCGACCGCTTTTTGTTGGTTTCCGAAACGACTCTCCTCAGATTTCTACTGTATTTTACCACATGTTCACAACACCCTAAGCCGGTCCTCATATTTGGAGACATGTCTCCTTTATCTTGCACATCTGTATTTATCTTCCCTGGATGTAACTGCTGACAGTAGAGATTGGTGGAAGAACACTTTAATGTTCTGCAGTGATCTAAACAGTTCATCGTCCTTTAAACCCGCTCCAAGTCCTTCGTGATCCGGTGCCAGAGCGCGCGCCTCTCGCTGTGCGGTGCTGAACAGAACCTCGGTGATGTATTGGAGCCTCTGTCGGCTCCTTTGGATCGGCTGTCTGGAGAGATTCCCAGCTGCGCTCAGGTGGCCTGTGGGGCCGAGGCTTTCCGGTGTGCCTGTAAGGAACCAGATCCATCCTTTTCACTGGGTTTGGAAAAGAAGGAAGAATAATGGAGGGGATGAAAGACAAGTACAGAAGGCGGAAGATGAAAAATTACTTTTGTCCCAGCGCCATTACGTGGATCTAACACAGGGATAAGCAGTTTGGGTTTGAGTGCAGGTGGAGAAACTGGCGGCGCATGCTAGCAGAGAGGGGAAGACTATGGACTACAATGATTTGGTATTTCTTCAGATTGGGAGGAGAGTTGTCAGTAACATGTAACAGACTGCGAATGTTACGGTAAACATGGTGAGGTCTTTAAAACAGTCTTTCAACCTTCTTTTTGCCACATAATAAAGAGGCATCAATCATATTTTACTCTTAAAAAAGACTGAAACAATAAAATAAATATTTTACAACTTAGTAATTCTGTATCACGTTTCTACAGGCATCCAACCTTCACTGACCGGTTGGTGCTTCAGTCAATGCTGGGAATACCTTAAACCTTTCTTTGAAGCCACAACTCACACCTCTTAGTGTCTGTGTTTGGCATCACAACACCTTCCAGTCCAGTTATTTTCATGCGTGTTAATTATCTGTATTGGTACGTTGCACTTTTACTTGTCCAGCTTTAATGAGTTCTTGTCCAACTGATGAACAAGTCGTTCATCAGTTCAACTTGAAGCTCATGCTAGTTGTTTTCCTCGTCTCCTTAGATCAGCACCGTCCCGCTGTACTTCCAGAAGCAATATTACAGCAGAAATATGTTATGGTTTCAGGTTTCGTTTTAAATTTAAAACTTGCTGCAACTTCAAAGTTCCTGCAGTGTTGAGAGCTTAGTGGTTTCTCTCCAAGCGTGATCTTAAACAAACATGTCTACTTCAGGATTTCACTGCCATCCTGGTTTAAATCATGCCAGTTTCTCTGTTCAAAGCTTGCAAATCTTTTACACTTTGCACTGACCTGATTTTCCTCCATAGACAGTGAGCTGTTATCTATCTCCGCTAGCCCCCAACACATGTTTCCCATAACCATTACACATTTTCTATTGCTTTCCATTACTTCGTTTGGGTAGAACAAACTGTGTTTCAGTGCCAAAGACAGCTTCTGGATGTCTATTATGGTGTTTATTTTATGCAAGCATGACATTTCAGTTTTAGAGCGTAATTAGAAGCAAAACAGAAGAGATGATTGGTAAATGAATTCATTGGGTGACCTGGTTGCTTTATGCCGCCAAGGCCAGAACTCACTGGAAACATCAGTACCTCCATGTTGGGGCTGTTTCTGCATAAAAGCTTTTATAATTCTTGGATGTATCGTGATTTTACTCAGTTTTCAACATAATGTAATTTAACTTGGCTTGCATGTAGTTTTTACTTTTTAATTTTGCGCAAGAAGTAATGTTTTCTGACAGCAAGAGGCGAAAAGAGCAATAGTGACTACAGTCATAGTGAAATGTTTCTGCAGACACAAATGGTTTTAAAGGCCTTTATTAGCAAATAGACCTAATTTATCAGAAGAGTTTATACTTAAAGTGTTTCTTCGTCTTCTGAAGTTGATCTGTTTGTTGGCTTCTGGGCCAAAATTTGAATGTTCAGATCTTTGTTCTGCTTTTATTACATTTCCTGAGACATTGTTGTTCATCATGTTTCCGTGGAGCATTCGGAGGAGTTTCTCTTGCAGAATACTTTCATACCATTCTTCATTTGTTGCGATGTGCTTGTGTCCTTGAATTAGGAAGAGACTGCTAGGCTCTGGTAACCTATTTTATTAACCTCGGTAATTTTTCAACCACATTCAGACATTAATAGATGTTTTCAAGAAGTCCGCTTTATACTTTTCAACTGCAAAATGTTTGTTTCGTTAAGTCTTGTTGACACTTTCTTTTCTAAATAATCATTTCAAATAAAGGAATCCAATGATGTCAAACACATCTGCTTCTCTTTTACTGCAATCAGTCCACTAATCCCTCTAATCAGTCCCCAATGCTCTTTTTTTTACAGAATCACCTGCATGTGATTTATGATTGTAGTGTATTTACTGGATCATCAAGAAAAACACTGTATAAATGTTTGTTTTTTAATAAAATAAACGTCACAAGTAGATAATTTTCTATGCATTGAATATCCATAAATTACCGGACACATTGTGAACTGTTAGCATAAAAGGTAAAGCTGGAGAATTTGCAGAACGCATCATTTGCATTGTATAATGACGAAACCTTTTTTTTCTACTACTGCAGATGACCCATAAACACCAACATATATTCCACAAGAACAGATACGCTCTCTTTCAGGTCTGCAAGAACAAACTGGCATCAGTCTTTTTCTTGCAGCTTGTTCCGGACACATCAACTGTGTCTTGCAATTATTAAACAGAAATGCTGCAGCAGGAAGAACCAACAAAACTTCCCAAGAGTTCTGCACTTCAATTTTTGTGAAGTATGAACTGTTCTGCCAGGGAGAATGTTTTTACCTTGTTCTTGCCACCTTGACTAAAAGAACTAGAACAGGCTTATGGAGCATTCTGGCTTTTAATTTCTGTAATCGTGTAATTATAAACGGCAGGAAAGCAGGTGGTTGTAACCAAAGGAGTGGAAGGGACGAGAACCAGAAGGTTCCTGAAGCACTGGAGTCAGTTTTTCTCTTGACCTCGAATGCACCAGTCATCATTTGAAGGTCTGAAATATCCCTGCAGGAGCTGAACGTCACGCCAGATCTGATGGGCGACAACGGCAGGTATCTGCTGGAAGACTGGAACTTCATTAAGGTTTCTGTGAGTTTCCCTTTTAATATAATAAAGTTTAAACAACAATTATCTGCACCCTTCTTCTTAATAACTGCTTTCCTCGATCTCCAGGTCGATCCATTTTGCCCTTCTGAAGTGGAGGCCTTAATTGTGGCGTTAGAGGCAGAAAACCGAGCTCTTCTCAACCCGGCAGTGATCATCTGGGTGAGTTAACAGCCGGGACTCTGCAGCCATGTCGACGGCTTTGATATGTGCGTTTTAAAACCGATTTGTTAAGACATTTCCTGAACCTTTATCCTCCAGAACNTTTTCCTTCATCATATTTTCCCCACCACGTTTATCAGCTTTAGGATCACAGTTATGCTGAAGTTGCATGCAAGAAGCTTGGAACATAATATCCTACCAAATACTCCTGTCCACAGTGATTGCAGTGCTGCCTCTGAATGCATCAGTGACACGAAATAATTACTTACTTTCCTCACTTTTTATTGTATTTTGCATCTTATAGGCCTACATGTACTTCAGGTTAAATGTACACACGTCCGTTCTGCTGAGTGACAGAGACAAGGAGCCATAGCATCACTTAAAAAAATCATCCAGTATCGTTTAATGTCTTGTAGAATGATGTGGTTAAAATGCCTCAATTAAAAACAGTCTTGGACATTTTCAGTGTTAAATCTGAAAGATAAGAGAGCAGTTATAAGGCCAAGAAGATTTCAACGGCCAAAGAAAATGGAGCTCTGAAGTGAAAAATGTGGTGACAGCAGTGTTTTATTCTGAGCATTTTCTTTGCAAGCCCTGCCACTGATCACTTTGCAGACAAATAAATCAAATGCAAAAGATCATTGTGAAGTTTACGATGTAGCATGCAGAGCAGGAAAGTCAGAATATAGCAGGTTTTTAAAGTTTACCAACAAAATTCAAATAATTGGTAAAAAAATTTGTGAATATTTTGGTGTTAAGTATTTTTAAAGCGGAATCAGATTTTTTAGTGGATAAGGACAAAACGAGGATTTATTCACCAAACATTTCTAGGTTGATTTATGCTGCAGATATGGCAACTCAAGCATCGTAGCAATCCTCAGGATGTTGGCGTGTCTAATTAAGGTAAACGATTTACAATCACTTACCTGGGTGTTGCCGTGAACCGTTTTTATCTTTTCTGCCAAGCTCTTCTCATATTTTAGAACCATTACTCCTGTAAACAAGTACTTTATAAGAATTAAGACACATATTTTGTCGTTAACCATAATTTCTCTGTCATGAATTACGCCGTCCACGTGGCCCCTCTGCAGTGCACCGAGTCAGACTTCGAGTTCGGTACCGAGTGTCTCCATCTTGCTCTGCAGTACTGCGGCACCAACGCCAAACTCATCGATGGTCCGCCAACCTTGTGGAAGGTGAGCGTAAAAACGACCCGCTTTCGGACAGTACTGATCCGTTAAGTGAGACTTTGTACTGTTTAATGAACAGAAATAAAGGTTTTTGAATTTTAAAATAATTTTACTTTGGAAAAAGAAGAAACGCGGAGCATGCTTTGTAAAAATGTCTTTATATGCTGAAACATGACAGCTTCCAGTTTCCTGGGAACTGACTCAGTTAAACCAGTTCTGTCTGAGGAATGGGGCAAATTTCCAGCAAAATGGTGAGAAGATTATGGAACAAAATCCACAAAATCTGATCCAAACTGCAAATACTACAAAAAAATGTTTGAAAACTTCTGTGAATCTATGTGCAATTCTATAAAAAATTACCTCCCTTATAAATTTTGGCATTTGGTGAATAGAAATAATTTTGGCAATCTCAATTTAACAAAAACAAGTCAGATATCATTTAAAAATATATTTATTTTTTAGCACTTGAACCACACTTGACTTGTACTTACAGAACCTGAATCTGTGTAATCGGAGTAAAAGGGGATTTTAATGATTTACGATTGTTTGATTTATCACCTTTACCAGCTCAGGTTTTAGCTTCTGTAGCTTAGAGGCAACATTTCATCCTTGTGAGGGTTTTAGGAAATAATTTGAAAATATTTCTGCATGGATGTGCGTGAATGAACTACTTTTGTTTCTACTTTGACTAAGCAACTGTTTGTCCTCCAGGTGACCTATAAACGGGATTTAGCTGCTGCAGAGTCCATCATCAAAGGTGACTTTCCGTCCTCACAACCTTCTTTTTTACACGGCCTGTTAAGTATTTCACCTGGAAAGTATTCACCGTGCTTCACTTTTTCCACATTATATGTTACAGCGTCATTCAAGATTGAATTAAATGAAATCTCTTCCCACAAAATTGTGCACACAAATACCTCATTATGACAATGTGGGAAACCTTTGGGGATTTTTGCAAAAAAAAAAGAAGAGACAAAGAAATTTGCTTAATACCTCATTTTATTTCAATGTGATGCCACCAGATTAGCTTTGCAGTTCTTCTCAAGCTCCATCAGGTTGCATGGAAGATCTCTTCAGAAATGCAATCAGGTCTGGACTCTGGCTTTGGACATTCTCAGAGTGGTTCTGATCCTGTGTTGTCCTGCTGACAAATGAATCGTCGCCTCAGTCTGAGGTCAAGAGCGCCCTGGGGCAGGTTTCCAACCAGGCCAGGATGTCTCTAAACATTGCTGCATTCATCTTTCCCTCTGTCTGGACAATTCCTGCTGCTCCAAAACGTCTCCATAACATGATGCTGGCACCACCGTGCTTCGCTGCAGGAACGGTATTGACCCGGTAATGAGCCCTGGTTCCTCCAAACATGACGCCCGGTATTCACTCCAGAGGTTTCAATCTCTGTCTCTTCATACCAGAATCTTGTTTCTTGTGGCCTTAGAGTCCTTCAGGCTCCTTTTATTAAGGAGTGGCCGACCAGCCATAGGAAGAGTCCTGATGGTTTCAAGCTTCTTTCATTTACGAATAATTGAGGTCACAGAGGTCACTGGGACCGCAGAAATGTTTCTGGATTTGGCTCTCAAGACAATCCTGTCTCAGTGGTCTAAAGACAACTCCTTTAATACCAAGCTTAGTTATTACAAGCTTGGTATTAACTCTGGGACCTTTTATAGACAAGTGGGTGTCTTTCCAAAAAAACAGACCAATGGATTAAAAAAAATCCACCCAGACAGTTTTTAACAAATTGATGTTTATTTGGTATCTGGAAAATAAACCTTTTCAAAAGCCTGCTGATTAGTAAGTCACATTCGACTGGCACTGCACCGGCAACCCTAGCCAAGCTGAGCACCGTTACCTAGCAACCCAAATGGAGCTCCATCACTCTTGCATACAGCTGGTTTCCCTTCTGTATGAGCTGTACAATGGCTGCTGGAGGTTTTAGTTGTTGACTTACCATCCAGAAAAGACTTGCTGTATTATTGTTGATTTTGCAGAAGGCTCTACTTCTGCTTTTCAAGGCTGTATAATCGCACATCTGTTTTTAGGTGTTTTTATTTGCGAGTGTAAATGTTAAGTTGGGGGTCATGGCCAGTAGCAGCTCATTTGGATTTAATGTGACAAGAGACCTTAAAACATCTGAAAATAGACAGAACTGACCACAAAAATACTCATTATGTAGGAAAAATTTTGTGAAAAAAAAAAAAATGAACAAATTAATTAATTAGCAAAAAATCTCAAGAATATTTCCACATTGTTATAATGGGGTATTTGTGTTGCAGTTTGTAATAAGGCTGTAACATAAAATATGGAAACATTGAAGCACTGTTGATGCACTGTGTGTGTGTGTCGTTCAGAGATCTTTGTTCCTGTAGCTGAGTTGTACGGTATGCATGCATGTCTGACAGAATAAATGCCCTGAAGTGAGCAGAGCTGCGGTGCTTTGTTTCTTTTTGTGTGGTCTGTAGCTAGCAGTCAATAGGTGACAATAAACCAAAATGACCCGTCGCCATTCTCTGACGGGGGAAATTCTTTTTAAGCATTGTTTGGCCTGAGATGAAGAGGGCGGGTGTAAGCAGACGCTGAATACTGGGGAGAACAAGTTAGGACAAGGGACACCTTCACAATCAGAGGAGAGGAAATAAACACACCCCCATATTTCACCCTGCCAGCACCTGGACCAACAAGTACCTGTTTGATGGTGACAAGAGGTGCGCGGTGATAATTCCCAGAGCCTCTCAAGTGAATGAATTCATTGTGTGTGTGTGTGTTTTTTTTTTTTTAAAGACGTGGAAGGAAGTTCTCATATCTGTCAGTTTGACTAACTGCTTATTGCCTCGGTTGGTGTGCGTTCGCATAAACGACTGGTTCTTTTATCAAGCGAGACATCTGGATAGGAGGTCTAATTTTTATTTTTGTGGAGTCTGCGATGAGCTGATTGTCCTTGATAACTGTTGTGTTTTTATCTAAAGACATGTAATTGTATTTCAGCTGTGTGCCAGCTGGTGAATCATTGCTGTTATATCCGCCAGCTCACTCAGTGAAATCCACTTAGTGTGTAAATCAATCAGCAGCTCAGAGGCACATTGACAACAATACAAGCTGCTAACTAGTTAATGGAAAATGTCTAAATCTGATAATAATTAAAAAATGTGGGTTTGCAAATGAAACTTTTACTATCTCAAAAGATTAGCAAAATAATAAATGTGTTTCTCAGGCAGATTAATTTTAAAAATCATTCTAAATAAATAAAACACATATAGTTCCAGCAATACAAACTGCTTTCATAGTAAATTTTACTGTTGTAAAATAGCATCCAGGTGATATCGCCATGAAAAAGTTGAATATCTTGTTAAGCGGACGTTCCACGATAACTACTTTAACCTCGCTCGAACTTTTTCCGCTTAATTTATGTTACTATTCTCTCCACCTACTGGCAGAGCATTGGTATTACATTGTTTTTCTTCAGGTTTTTAATACAAAATGAAAATATATCTGACAATAAAAACAATATTAAATGTATAACTATATAATCTTTTATATATTGAAGCTTTGATTGTTGGAGATTTTGGTAACGAGGCTGAATCAGGATGCAGGACTGTGGTAAAACAGGACATAGCTTGTTGTAAACTTTACTAACTTCTTTCTAATTAAAAAAAGCAGAGGCAGTAGATATCAGACAGACTGTTAGATTAATCACAAAGCCTTAATTCTCTCATTGGCTTCTTTGTTTTCAGAGACTTTGTCGCAGTCAGCTTGCCTTATAACCGGGGGATTGGAAGCTGCTGTGGCTCTGGCCAATGTTCTCCAAAAAGCTTTTGGAGCTCTGGATATGGTGAGTACTGCTGCAGGATGCCAGCTTTCCATAACTACAGTTACAATGTTTAATGTTTTGCTCACTAATTTGCTTTGAAATCTTCATTTGATGAAATAAGTAGTTTTGTTCCTGCTGCCAGTCCTCCTTGGTGCTTTAACTACTGCTGCTGACTGAATCTCAGAAAGAGCAGGTGCTTTTTATTTTACACTGTTCTCCTTTGTCTCTTCTCATATTCATTAAACTTTCCCAGTCAAAACTTCATGCAGCTCCATGTGGGTGGCCTAGTGGTGGGAGTTGGTATTTACAGTCAGCCGTGTATCAGAGCCTGTCGAAAATGTCCACACTCCATTTTCCCCCTCATTTCTTCCCAAACTCCATCTCTCTCTGATTCAGACGGAAAGAGTGAACTCTGGGAGTTTCCCTGATTAGCTGGGTGTTTATTGATGAATTCTTACCTCCTCCTTAATATTATCTCACTTGTAAAAGACAAATGGTCAATGTTCACCCCTCAGCCTTTCTTTAACATCTGTTTTGAACTCACGGTCCTTTTTCTTGGGTAATCTAAAACAGCGTCCAAATGCAAACAAGTAAAGACTGACAGTTTTTCATATTGGATATGGCTGCACAGACCACATAAACCTTTGATATTTGAAACACTTTTCTGCACCCCAAGAACTGCGGGATTTCCGTTGATCAAGTCTGAAAATCAGAAACCTCCAACTCAGGGCTCTGAAGCTTCAGTCTCAGAGCCTGCAGCCCAGCTACCTTTAGATGAATATCTTTTCAGCACAGTTACATCAAAGATTTTCATCATTAGGAGGACGTAACTCAGGCATTTGATTCAGCTCTGTTGGAGCAGGACTGCATGTTTCTACCTACACTGCAAAGGGATGAAAACTACTCAGGAATAAAAATAGAAACTGCTTTTTGTGAAACATATGAAAGGTAACACGTTCTGCAGCCGTAATGAGAACATGAAACTGATCCCTGGCAGCTGCTGACAGGTTCAGATGGCTGTGATGCAGAAAATGTTAAAAATCTCAAGAACTTAAAGGTCAATGTGACTTTATCAATAACTGCAGGTAGATTTGCCCAATATTAAGAGATATCGCCAAATTATCAATTATCAAAAAGTTGATTGATCTTATAGGTAAGCTTATAAAAATGAGTTTTCTCTTGTATCTAGAGGGTCAACATCTTTCAATATGTTAAACAAAACATTATTTAACATTAGCTGTATAAGAAATACAAAATAAAATTTGATTGACTGAGTATGGAGGAATTTTCCTGCCATAATCCCAGAGCACACATTTTCAGTCTGACAGCAGAACGTCATGTCTTTTGTTCTCAAAACTTTTAATACTTTTGCTTATATTTCTATTTTGAAAGCAGGACTTCATGTCTTTCTTCTCAAAACTTGTAATGATTGCACTCAAAACTTCTCCTCACACTCACACTTAGTCTCTGCTTGGAGCAAATCTTCACTTGCCAAACTTTCTGCTTGCTTGGTGGGATTTTCCTGCCATAATCCAGGAGGAATATTAAGGAATTAAAAGTCAACTAAAAAATTACTTGTAAGTTAGTTTTGTCTTATTTCAGGTTTGCTTAGATATTTGCACTAGAAACTAGACAAAAATACTTGGTAAGATTTTGTGTTTTTGCAGTGCAGTTGTTTGGCATCAATTAGTTGCTACATCATCAAAACTGTACTACTTGAAACAAAATTCAAATATATTTTTTGTTATTTGCACCAGCCTCTTTTCTAGAACAAGGATTTAAACTCTGGAAGCACCAATCTAGAATCTGAGCTCCACTTTTCTTTAGCTTCTTGTAATCCTTGTTGTTCTTTCAGTCATTTGAGATGATTAATTATGTCTTGTCTGTTTTGGGTACGTTATCTTCAGTCACAGTGTCTGGTTGGCTGTCTCCAGTCTGTCAGGATGTGAAAATTTAGAGTCCAGACCTGAACTCCATTGAGAATCTGTGGAATGCACTGAAGAAGACTCGACACAGCAGTCCATCATCGTCAGCTTTGTCAAAAATCCCAAAACTCCTGAAGCTGTTTACTTTGTGACGGGATTTAGAAGCTAACGACAGAACATTCGACCGCTTTTTGTTGGTTTCCGAAACGACTCTCCTCAGATTTCTACTGTATTTTACCACATGTTCACAACACCCTAAGCCGGTCCTCATATTTGGAGACATGTCTCCTTTATCTTGCACATCTGTATTTATCTTCCCTGGATGTAACTGCTGACAGTAGAGATTGGTGGAAGAACACTTTAATGTTCTGCAGTGATCTAAACAGTTCATCGTCCTTTAAACCCGCTCCAAGTCCTTCGTGATCCGGTGCCAGAGCGCGCGCCTCTCGCTGTGCGGTGCTGAACAGAACCTCGGTGATGTATTGGAGCCTCTGTCGGCTCCTTTGGATCGGCTGTCTGGAGAGATTCCCAGCTGCGCTCAGGTGGCCTGTGGGGCCGAGGCTTTCCGGTGTGCCTGTAAGGAACCAGATCCATCCTTTTCACTGGGTTTGGAAAAGAAGGAAGAATAATGGAGGGGATGAAAGACAAGTACAGAAGGCGGAAGATGAAAAATTACTTTTGTCCCAGCGCCATTACGTGGATCTAACACAGGGATAAGCAGTTTGGGTTTGAGTGCAGGTGGAGAAACTGGCGGCGCATGCTAGCAGAGAGGGGAAGACTATGGACTACAATGATTTGGTATTTCTTCAGATTGGGAGGAGAGTTGTCAGTAACATGTAACAGACTGCGAATGTTACGGTAAACATGGTGAGGTCTTTAAAACAGTCTTTCAACCTTCTTTTTGCCACATAATAAAGAGGCATCAATCATATTTTACTCTTAAAAAAGACTGAAACAATAAAATAAATATTTTACAACTTAGTAATTCTGTATCACGTTTCTACAGGCATCCAACCTTCACTGACCGGTTGGTGCTTCAGTCAATGCTGGGAATACCTTAAACCTTTCTTTGAAGCCACAACTCACACCTCTTAGTGTCTGTGTTTGGCATCACAACACCTTCCAGTCCAGTTATTTTCATGCGTGTTAATTATCTGTATTGGTACGTTGCACTTTTACTTGTCCAGCTTTAATGAGTTCTTGTCCAACTGATGAACAAGTCGTTCATCAGTTCAACTTGAAGCTCATGCTAGTTGTTTTCCTCGTCTCCTTAGATCAGCACCGTCCCGCTGTACTTCCAGAAGCAATATTACAGCAGAAATATGTTATGGTTTCAGGTTTCGTTTTAAATTTAAAACTTGCTGCAACTTCAAAGTTCCTGCAGTGTTGAGAGCTTAGTGGTTTCTCTCCAAGCGTGATCTTAAACAAACATGTCTACTTCAGGATTTCACTGCCATCCTGGTTTAAATCATGCCAGTTTCTCTGTTCAAAGCTTGCAAATCTTTTACACTTTGCACTGACCTGATTTTCCTCCATAGACAGTGAGCTGTTATCTATCTCCGCTAGCCCCCAACACATGTTTCCCATAACCATTACACATTTTCTATTGCTTTCCATTACTTCGTTTGGGTAGAACAAACTGTGTTTCAGTGCCAAAGACAGCTTCTGGATGTCTATTATGGTGTTTATTTTATGCAAGCATGACATTTCAGTTTTAGAGCGTAATTAGAAGCAAAACAGAAGAGATGATTGGTAAATGAATTCATTGGGTGACCTGGTTGCTTTATGCCGCCAAGGCCAGAACTCACTGGAAACATCAGTACCTCCATGTTGGGGCTGTTTCTGCATAAAAGCTTTTATAATTCCTGGATGTATCGTGATTTTACTCAGTTTTCAACATAATGTAATTTAACTTGGCTTGCATGTAGTTTTTACTTTTTAATTTTGCGCAAGAAGTAATGTTTTCTGACAGCAAGAGGCGAAAAGAGCAATAGTGACTACAGTCATAGTGAAATGTTTCTGCAGACACAAATGGTTTTAAAGGCCTTTATTAGCAAATAGACCTAATTTATCAGAAGAGTTTATACTTAAAGTGTTTCTTCGTCTTCTGAAGTTGATCTGTTTGTTGGCTTCTGGGCCAAAATTTGAATGTTCAGATCTTTGTTCTGCTTTTATTACATTTCCTGAGACATTGTTGTTCATCATGTTTCCGTGGAGCATTCGGAGGAGTTTCTCTTGCAGAATACTTTCATACCATTCTTCATTTGTTGCGATGTGCTTGTGTCCTTGAATTAGGAAGAGACTGCTAGGCTCTGGTAACCTATTTTATTAACCTCGGTAATTTTTCAACCACATTCAGACATTAACAGATGTTTTCAAGAAGTCCGCTTTATACTTTTCAACTGCAAAATGTTTGTTTCGTTAAGTCTTGTTGACACTTTCTTTTCTAAATAATCATTTCAAATAAAGGAATCCAATGATGTCAAACACATCTGCTTCTCTTTTATTGCAATCAGTCCACTAATCCCTCTAATCAGTCCCCAATGCTCTTTTTTTTACAGAATCACCTGCATGTGATTTATGATTGTAGTGTATTTACTGGATCATCAAGAAAAACACTGTATAAATGTTTGTTTTTTAATAAAATAAATGTCACAAGTAGATAATTTTCTATGCATTGAATATCCATAAATTACCGGACACATTGTGAACTGTTAGCATAAAAGGTAAAGCTGGAGAATTCGCAAAACGCATCATTTGCATTGTATAATGACGAAACCTTTTTTTTCTACTACTGCAGATGACCCATAAACACCAACATATATTCCACAAGAACAGATACGCTCTCTTTCAGGTCTGCAAGAACAAACTGGCATCAGTCTTTTTCTTGCAGCTTGATCCGGACACATCAACTGTGTCTTGCAATTATTAAACAGAAATGCTGCAGCAGGAAGAACCAACAAAACTTCCCAAGAGTTCTGCACTTCAATTTTTGTGAAGTATGAACTGTTCTGCCAGGGAGAACGTTTTTATCTTGTTCTTGCCACCTTGACTAAAAGAACTAGAACAGGCTTATGGAGCAGGCTTAGGCTTTTAATTTCCGTAATCATGTAATTATAAACGGCAGGAAAGCAGGTGGTTGTAACCAAAGGAGTGGAAGGGACGAGAACCAGAAGGTTCCTGAAGCACTGGAGTCAGTTTTTCTCTTGACCTCGAATGCACCAGTCATCATTTGAAGGTCTGAAATATCCCTGCAGGAGCTGAACGTCACGCCAGATCTGATGGGCGACAACGGCAGGTATCTGCTGGAAGACTGGAACTTCATTAAGGTTTCTGTGAGTTTCCCTTTTAATATAATAAAGTTTAAACAACAATTATCTGCACCCATCTTCTTAATGACTGCTTTCCTCGATCTCCAGGTCGATCCATTTTGCCCTTCAGAAGTGGAGGCCTTAATTGTGGCGTTAGAGGCAGAAAACCGAGCTCTTCTCAACCCGGCAGTGATCATCTGGGTGAGTTAGCAGCCGGGACTCTGCAGCCATGTCGACGGCTTTGATATGTGCGTTTTAAAACCGATTTGTTAAGACATTTCCTGAACCTTTATCCTCCAGAACACAATGACCATAAACCTTCAGTCTGTTGAGACTCAAATGGAAGAATTATGTGCAAAAAGTGAATTTTGAATAAGAGCTCCCCTTTAAGTTTGATTTCAAGTCTGATGTCAGTTTGTTTTTCTCTAATTTGTTCTTGATTGAGGCCAATCAAGAACACATTAGAAAGGTTGTATAAAAGTGTTATTTTTATTCTGCAGATCTGGCCGTATAATCAGGCCTTGCTGTGGCTGCAGAGTGTTGTTAATCATGATTGATTTCAAAAGAGAAAGCAATTATAGTTTATGAGCCTAAGTGGTTCAGATATTTTAAAATAATGACTTTTTTCACATTGTTGTCATCTGAACCACTCGTTGTTACAGCCAAAGAACAAAACCCACAGCGACGCTTCTGCAGTTTCAGGAGGAGGAACCTTCATCTCTTCATCTAAAGAAGCCAGTCTAAACTTTTTAACTTTCCTCCCCAGATGACCAAAATCTTGGAAACCTGTTCCCAGCTTTGGAACATGTGCTCAAAAAACACGTTACATAAAACCACTCTAATGAAATGAGTGCAAATGTCACAGAGTGTTATTTTTATTGCAGATTTAGTCACTGACGGCTTCATTAGCAGAGCATCCACCGCTGTCTGTCACAGCAAGACCAAATACATTCTGTCCTTAACCTTAAAGGCAAACTGAGCCGTCTGCGGTTTATTTATTCATTTCAAGGCTGTTTATCTTTAGCTTATATGTGAAAAGTTTATTTGCATATGTAACAGCTCTTGTTTGTCTTGGGTTGGAAGCAGAGACGGTAAGACGTTCTGAGAATTTGGTCGTTATAAGTGCAGCTGGGCCTTGAGCTGATGTGGCTGCAAACAAAGTCAGGAGACAAATAAACGAGCTGGACACTCTGTTCCAGTGACAAATGATCGGCTGGGAGGCTGAGATACTAATCATGAGTTTTATTAATATTTTAGTCAGCTTTTATTGATAAAAATTCTCTTTTATTGCATGAAGATGAATCCAAGCAAGAATACGAAGCTGCTTCTAGTAGAGGGAGATCAGATTAAGTCCTATGAAGCTATTTAGCTGCTTCACATTCAGGCCTTCAGAAATAAAAGCTGAGGATTAATCCAGAAACCTTCCAACAGAAAACAGGTTATTCATGGTTTTTACCTGACAGTGAGAAGATCTGCACTTTCAGTGAGAAATTTTTATGGGCTTGAATGTAATATTAATTTCAGTCCTTTAATTATGCTTTTAAAATATTTACTTTTCAGCACGGTCAACTTGTACATTAAACAACTTTGGCAGAATATCACCTGTGATTTGATGCAATAGTTTGAATTTTTACTGGCTTCATCCAAGCAATGCCGACTGAAATTTGCATATCCACCAGATCAACACCTGGATTACTAAAACCAGGGATTTTTTTTTAACAAGACATTTTGTTAGTCTTCCCAAAAACATCAACAAATGAAAAGCGTTGAGCACTGCTAGCTAAAAAGTGCAAACCCTAAAGCACCAGCCCTAAGCATTAGTTCTGCTGACGCTAAAGCTCTTTGCTAGCATGGTATTATTATCAACATGGTTGAATTAGAAAAAAAAAAAAAAACATGGTTAATATGAATCATTACAATCAAAAGTTAAATGACCCATCAGTCATTTAAATTCGTCGTTTTCACCTGATTTTGGACGAATCTGTTCATTTATTCTGCTCTGAAAAATGTTTTCTTTTCATTCTTCAGTATCTTTTGTTCCCCCCATGTTTTTATATTGGGACAGATTTGTGTGCAGTTCAGGCCCAGCATGGCTCAGGGCATAAAATCCTTATAATTTGCTCAATAATCCGTCTTAAAATGTGAGGTTGATATTAAAATAGATTGAAATAATTATGTGTTTAAAGAAAAACAACTGACAGCTTTGAATTCTTTCTCCTAATTAGCTGAGACGTTTCAAGGATAACATCTGTCTGTGGGATTATTTTGGAAATAAAATAAAGCAAAATAACCTGTCCCTGTTTTTCTAAAATATATATTTTTTTAAATAGATGCATTTGAGTGTCACAGAGGAGCCGTCTACCAGCCGGAGAGCGACGGAGTCTGCTGCTCTGATTGACCTGGCCTCAACAGCTAAGCTCCGAAATATTCTTCTCTACGGCATCCGGCTTCATCAGCCCGAGGTAAGGGCTTTGTCTTTTCACACTTCCCTTTTTTTCTTTTGTTTCGTTTCATTAGGAGCGCTCAGACTTCCTGAGGAATGCACATTTAGGGAGAGGCCAAACAAAACAAGATGGGAAACGTCTTTTAAAGTGTTTTGTTCGAATGTCTTGGCTTCAGGCAAGGTTGCTGTCTTTATCGTCCGTATGAGCAAAGTTCTGCTCGCCACCTTTTGTGTGCAAGTGGGAAAAGGTGTCGGCCAATCTGTGTGAATCAAAGGACAGGATATCAGCGTTCTTCCTTTCCGACGCCTGAACTGAAAGCCAGAGAGATAAAACGGACGGGAAGGTGTTTTAGGTGTAGCTTCATGTAGGCCAAGCCACTTCGTTTGAACCTTGTGTTGTGGGAATCCTCTGCGAAGCCAGACAAGCTCACACTGAGATCATTAAAGTGGATGTTGCTGACCTAAAATCCATGAGATACGACTCAGTAATTACAGGATTGCTTAAATTTTGAAATATTCATCTTTCAGTGGGAGAAGAGTCTGGTTTCAGGCAACCAGAGCTATCAAATAAAAATTAGCTTCTTTAAGCCAGATTTGTGCAGGAAACCCAAGACAAATGTTGAATATTCATGACTTCTTTGGCCTTACATTTGACATTCAGCAAGATTTATGTCCATGGCTGATTGCAGTCTTATGACAAATGAGGCTTTACTGGCAGCTGCAGGACTTTACATATCAGTGCTAACAGCGTCGAAGCCTCAGGCGAGGAGATGTTTTAGCAGGTCGGGTTTACTCAAACCTTCTGTACTGAAAGGTTATGTATGATAACTTTTACAACACTTACTTTTGATTTATTTTAGACAAAATCATTGGACAAGAAAGGAAATGGCTAAAAGTTGGCTACAAAGTTAGCCGAAAGGACGATGTTGTGTTTGGAAAATGAAACATAATCGGCTTCAAATCCAAAACAAAAGTAGTGATAACAAACTCCTCCAGTCAAATTTGACTTATCTGGTGATTTATTATGTTTATAGTGAGGAGGAAGAAGCCTTTGGGACTTGTAGCTTGAAGACTTAACAGACTGGCAGAAAATCAGGCTGTGCTCAAATAGGCGTAATTTCTTTTCCCATCCTGGCCAGCTTTGTTGTTTGGATGTGCATTAGCTAATGCTAGACATGTGGCCAATTATGAGACAATAAGTCTGCTGTCGCTTATTTTGGCTGTGACACACCTAGTTATTGCTAAATGTTGAAGGAAAGAACATTTGCAAAAAGCAGTTAGCAATCCGCAGACATTAGTAATGTTTTTTTTTTTTTTTTTCTGAAAGTGCTCACTTAAAAAGTAAAAACAGAGCTAATATAACGTAGGGCTGAAAAACGTATAAGCGATATAAACATTCCTCATCAGTCTATCAACAGTCATCGGTTATGATTATTGATAGATGGTTTTAATCATTATTTTTATGAAATACTGTGGCAAAATCTTTTAACTGCTCCTGCGCGAGTTACTCAACAGGTGGTTGCTAGGTAACTAAAGAATGAGTGAGTTGCTAGGTAACCAAAGAGTGAGGGAGTTGCTAGGTAACCAAAGAGTGAGGGAGTTGCTAGGTAACCAAAGAGTGAGTGAGTTAATTGGTAACCAAATAGTGAGTGAGTTGCTAGGTAGCCAAAGAGTGAGCGAGTTGCTAGGTAACCAAAGAGTGAGCGAGTTGCTAGGTAACTAAAGAGTGAGCTAGTTAGTTGACTCCACCAACCTCGCCGAGCGGCTACAGGCTTTCCTCCAGCGTCGCGTTGTTCCCTCCTTTATTGCAGGATTCTTGTTGTGCCAAGGAAAAATGTTTTAAAAATATTTATCCACTGCGAAAACTAGGGCTTCAACTAATGATTATTTTATTAATCGATTGTTCTATCAATTATTCTTACAATTCGTCGGCAGATTTTTCATTTAACCACTTAAGCCTTTTTTCACAAAATTAGAAATAATTCAGTTACTTTTTAGAGAATCAGAAAATACAAGTGTTATTGTCTGAATTTCAACAACATAGCATTCCATTAATGAATGATTGATTATTTTCAGCAAATAATGTATCTGTAGTGAAAATACTTATATGCATATTGTCTATTAAAATGTTGATTAGTTTTTGGATTAGAAAATAGACAGTAAAAGATGATTAATATGATTTTTTTTACAGCATTTGAGTATGTTATATGTACAGTTTTGGCTTATTTACTGCTCTGAGTATGTTGTTGTTTGAGCAAATTGAATCTTTTTGAGTCTGTTTGCTCCAATTAACTATTAATCAATTACTTATTTAGTTGATGATAAATTCAATATGTCGAATTATTCTCTATTAATTTGATTAATTGTTTCAGCTCTAGTATAAACCTGTGGAAAAACTGATTGGTTTATTTATACTAATAAAAGTTGTTTTCTACAGAAATCCTTGTGAATATTAGAACTGTGGGTTTTAAAATGTGGACATAAATTGGGTCTTATATATATATATATATATATGCAACACGCTGCTGTCCCACATATGAGTTTGATTCTGGCGTCAGATGTTGGACGTCGTGGTTTCCCTCAGAATTATGGAGACTAATGCTGATAATTTGTCAAGCTGTTCCCCTCCTCTGACAGGACAGAGAAAATGATAAAACAGGATTGGAAAGAGATGATGTGTGTTTCGCCATGATAAAATGCTTCAGCCTGAGATAGTGGAACAGAGAACAGGCTAATATAAATCACTGCTAACCTTTTGTTGTAATGAAGATAACTTCTCCCAGATGCCTTTATTAGATAATGTTTTTAGAAATCTGTTAAAATCACCCCAGAAATCTGTAATGAGTAGTTAATCAATTCCTCGATGTGTGAGCCTTGAAGGGACTGAGAAAGTCATTCTTCTGTTCGATCTCATGAGAACTAATACGTTGTGAGTTCCACTGGACAACAAAATCTGGATTACATTTTCTGTTCTTGGCAAAGGCCGACCTGGTTTTCTGCTGGAAGTGTCAACACATATTTTCTTTTGGATTTCGGAGCAAGCTGTAAATACTTAATGATGCTGCTGTCCAGACATCTGCACAGTGGAAGTTAATTTTTTGATACACAGTTGTATCTGTAAATGTGCTTCTCTAAAGCCGCTGCTTTCACATCGAACGCGATTTGACAAAGGTTGACATGGTGTTTGGAGTAACAGGCTTTGCCAGTTGGGTTTGTCTGATAAAATCAAAGCGGGATGAAATCGATCCGTGGCGAGGGACTTTCTTTTCTCCACCTCTGATCGTCATCATTCCTACATCCTCCACAATAGTTTTGTGGACATTCTCTGCTTCAGGTAAATAAAGATGCATGCCAGGAAGACGTCTTGACAGAGGTAATGTGGAGCCTCGTCCTCCGTGTACATAGAGAAGAATTTGTTGATGGAGCTGAAACGAAAAGCTCAGGTCGGCCCGAGTATTAGGTATTTTATTTACACACATGTGGCCCAGTTACAGCTGTAGAGATGACATGTGGAGCTGTCTTAGCTGGGTTTCTTGTTTTAAGAACTCTCAATATTGAAAATGCAATTAATAGTAGGCACATTGATGAATAAACAGCTCTCGCTCGCTTCCTCACCTCTCTGTCGTCTTTCACTGCCAATGCCGTTTTCTTGAAAACAGTTTCTTCTAGTTATTATTCTATATTCTGAATATGTTTTTTGTTCGAACAGTTGAGTTACTTCTATAAAATCTATTTCTCTCAAGGGTTGTGGAAATTGTTTTCCCCTTTTTGCCACCATTTTTGTTTGCTTTAGATCGATGGGATTACGGACGCACCGTGTCCAACAGCAAGCTGCCAATGTTGGCCTGTAAGAGGAGAAAGAGATTATTGCGTCATGCGCATCTCGCAGCATTCTCTCTTAAACTACCTGTGATCAAAGCCCTTCTCTGGAGCTTTTCTCCATTTGTTGTTGCGTCTCTGAAAATGCCCACAAGCCAAACATCAGATGTGTGAAAGTCCAGAGACGTTGGCTGGGAAACACTCAAGACACCGGATCCTGGTACGCTGAGGTGATGTTGTGAAAACGCTGACGGTAAAAACTATCAGTGTCTGTGCCTGTGACAGGAAGTAAATGTCATAGGATCTGTTCCTCCACAGGGTCCTGGTGACTTGTCTTCTGCTGAAAAGGGAGTTGTCACCGTGATATATGGGTGTTGTAATCCCTGCAGTGAGAGAGCCCTGATGTTTTCCCAACCCCATATTTCCTCCTCCTCAAAGAGCCCGGACCAGGATTTCTGAACCTGAGAAGAGATTAGGAAGAAAGGGAGGGAAAAGTAAAGGAGAGGGAGAGAAAGGCCTATTCTCCTCTACCTGTTTGGATCGAGGCCTGAAAGGAGACAAGTGAAACCGTACACGACCTGCCAAAGATGCTGCTGCAGTCGTAGCCTCACTGAGGAAGACATTTTCTCCAGCTATTCCACTGAATGAGCCGCACATGTCGGAGACTGAATTTCTGGGCATTTATCATATCTTTTACCATTTATTGAAACAACTTATCATTGTCTTGCTAATTGTTAATGTTAAAAAATCTGATTAAATTTTATTTTTACAATTGTTTTTGCAATGAAAGCATCAATAAACATCAGTAAATTTAAAAATATGATTAGATGAATCCTTTATGTGCAATTTAAGTATATAAATCCAAGTTCTTTAAGTAACTGGAATCCTAAAGAATCCTATTTGAAATGGGAATGATTTTCCAGAGTAGTGCTGTTGTAAATGATTATTTTAGTAATCAAGAGTTATATCGATTATTCTGACGATTAATCGAGTAATCGAAAAACTCAGGCAGAAGTGAGAGCGTTGCGCAACACAAATAATCACCCAGCTGGAACACGGAACGCTAAATAATTAAACATAATTTAACGTGAGAAAATGATTATTTTAGTAATCAAGAGTTATATCGATTATTCTGACGATTAATCGAGTAATCGAAAAACTCAGGCAGAAGTGAGAGCGTTGCGCAACACAAATAATCACCCAGCTGGAACACGGTGCGCTAAATAATTAAACATAATTTAACGAAGCTTCGAGGCAGGTAATTTGCCTCCAGGAGTTTTGATAATCGAGGAACTCAAATCATTCGAGGAATCGTAACGGCCCTAATCCAGAGCAGGATCTGTTCGCTGTGCCATGCAGTGACCATCGGACAGTTACTTAAAAAAACAGGTAATAGTTTTTCATTGTTTTTATCATAATCATAATATTACCACAAAATATTATATGATATAATTCTGAAATCTGTATCACCCAACAACAGGATGTTACTACTGGCAGAAAAGACAAAGAAGAAGACAGGAAGTGATAGGAGGCAGCATCATTTTTAATGACTTATTCATTAAACCACAGATTTGCTAAACTAAATTTTTTCAGCATTAGCAGAATGTCATGCCAGAATTTTGCTCATATTAGTAATGGAGTCGCAGCTCCTGCGGGATCCTTGCTTCTCCACGCAGACTGAAAAACAGGCGTCGTCCACCTCCGTGCACTTGCAGAACGCTGCAGAGAGAGTCATGGAGAAACCTTCACTGCTGTGACATGTGCTTGGTATCAACGTTTATCTTCCCTGCTGAGAAGGCTCCAGATGCGGGGTGGTATGTGTGAAACTTGACCGCTAGAGTTGGCTTCGAGGAATTAGACATACCAGAGCGGTGTTTATTCAGCTTTGATTTCTTAGATTAGAAAGACCAGAAGGCGCTCCCTGTTTGGGCTGAGGAGACTTCGCTCAGACGACCAGGAGATGCCTCCCCAAGCGGGGATTTGTATGTCAAACAGATGGCGTGAGCTCCGGGAAGATTAATGCTCGCCGCTCTTAACAATCAGTTTGTAAACAGTCAATCACGGAGGCTGTGTGTGAGCATGCATGTAAACCCGTTATGCCACTTGGTCTCGGAATGTTTTTGGCCACCCACAGATCATGGACTTCATTTAGGTCAGTGAATCCCTTTGCTTTCACCTTTTAGCTCTGCTGCTGCAGTCTTGGTGCAACTCAAAATCGTCGTAAAAACTAAGAAATATTTAGAGGTTACAAATTAAAGCACAATCTGCCTTAACAGAGGAGACGCTGTAGAGCAACGGTGTCCAAAGTCCTCTAGGGTCGGAATACTGCAGGTTTTTGTAACAGAGAAGGATGCACACATTTTCAAATATTTTAGAATAAAACAATTGTAGCCTGCATGTGTATTCAAACTCCTTTTACACTTAAAGATAATCCAGTTTGCCTAATTAGTAAATAACAAAGAGCTAAATGAACATTAACAACCTGTTTTTAGCTCCATCCATCTTCCCTGCCCCTGCTGAAGGAAAACATCCCCACAGCATGATACCTCCACCACCCTGTTTTGCTGCAGAGATTGTTTGTTCAGGATATTTTCTGCACATAGGCCATGGATTTAGGCCATGAAGGCTAAAGTTATGTTTTTCTATTATTATTTTTTATCTGTTCAGTTACAAACTGAACATGCAAACATTTTCTTAAAACAAACAAAATCAGATTTTTGAAGAAAAAGAACATTTTAGATTCAAAATATAAAAAAGGATCTTGCACAGTTGTGTTTTTCTAGGACAGGACTACAGTGCCCTATTTTTTTTTTTTTTTTTTTTTTTTTGGAGGCCGTTATAAGAAGGAAGGACTTCATAATTTAAACCTCTTTATAACTTCTGTCTGCTGTGTCATTTGGTCTTCATACTGCTGCTTGTTCATTTAATAATTGCATTGAAAAAGGTGTTAACAGGAGATTTTTTTTTACAGAATTTGATCCAAATGAATCCAAAATTATTCCACTGAATTTGACACAAAGAAGGATTTTTTTATATCATGAATACAAATATGTATTTTTATACAGTTTTGTCTTAATTAATGCTCTGATTATGTTTGTTCAGCAAGTGGCCTGTTTTTAGTTTAACAATTAATCAATTACTAAATTAGTTTTACATTTTATGTTAAAAATGTACATTAACCCTTCATTTAACTTTTTAAATGTCAGATTTTTGAGATTGCTCACATTGGAACAGAAAAATGCTGTCTGTTCCCCCTCTGCTGTTTAGTCTGTGGCATGCTGGTATTTTGACAACAGTACAAAAACACAGTGTTGCACCTCTGTTTGTGTGTTCAGCTCACAGTGATGACAATCTCCTGCTTGCATCAGGGGTGGAACTGAGGACACTAATCCAGAATGTGTGCCGCTGAAAAATCAGGCTCTAACAAAGGTCGTTTTTTGTAAAATGCTCCTGCATCTGCAGCTGACCTCCGATGCCCCGCGGGTGGAGCGCTCCTGGCTTCCCTGGGTAAGGGATACAGGATACAGTGTGATAAGTAAACGAGGCATCCGCTGAGACTGTGTGTGGTTGTGTACCCAACCCGTGCCTTCATGCTTTCATACCTCTGAATCTAAGGTCCCATTGTCCGGCTCTCTGTTTTGAGGTTCGTCTTTCAGTGATGTGAATTCAAACAGAGTCGTCTCTCATCAGAGCTTGTTTAAAAAACTTCTCACTGAGGGGATCCAGAGGAAATACAGACCTGCTCAGTGTCCTGGGTAAACAGAACGAGAGGACCTGTTAGACGTGACTTTTGTTTGTCCGATCCAGACAGGATATTTTGGAAACCCGCACTGAAAGAGCTAAATCACTGTACCATGAAGGGGCTGTGTGGCAGCATTTGTTCGCCGAGAGATTTAGAAAGCAGGTAAAAAGAAAAAATGCAGAAGCTAAATCTGCTGGGCTCTTTGGACCTTTGGAAAATGTGAGGATGCTGCATGAAAGTAGTCTGCATTTTCCTACATTACAGTCATTTTCAGATGAAGCGAGGCAGACTCTGAGGCAGCGGATCTGAATACTTTGGCAAAATTCAATAAAACGCATTCCGCTGAGACACTTCATGATTATGTTTCTGTCATCTCATGTCAGCTTCAGCTGTCTGTCTCTCAGCTTGGCTCCGACCAACTCCTGTGTTTATAGCTCTGTGCTCTGATAGTAGAGGAGTAAATAGTCAGATGCTTCCAACTCCAATTTACAAGTGAAGACAAGAAAAACCTCATAGACAAGATGTGTGTCTTTTTGTAAAACAGTTTACAGACCTGCTCTACAGTCTTCAGACATTATGCGCGCTAAATGTGTAGTATTAATAAGCTATATTAGCTGTATTAATGTGCATAAATAAATCAGAATCAGCTTTATTTGCTGCTAAAGCATTTAACTGCCAGAGTGAGGAAACAAATACAGGTGCTATATTTCATTAGAACGAGAATGTTTCCATCGTTTGTTGACGGCCAGGTGTTTTCACAGTCCAGTTCGATTGGGGACCAAAATTGCAACATTTGTTACATTTTCAGCTGCTGTGATTCGGTTTCACACTGCACTGTCAAACAATCCAAACTCATTAAAAACAACCTGTTCCCCCTCCTCGCCTGTGGCGCCAAGAACCACTGAAGGAGTCAACATCAAGAAGACGCTGAGCGCCACTTCCTTCTTCACATGAACAAAAATGGCGTAGCAGCATCAGATCTTAGCGGTTGTAGTATTTCTCTTTTGTCTTTGGCAAAAACCAACAAGCCATTTCTCCTGCTCACGTGTTTTGTTTCGGTTGTATTTACCCAGAATGCCCTGCGTTATAATCTCCTTTCTGCTTTTAGAGTAGCCTCTGGTCCGCTTGACATTCACACATGTATTCGAACTGCACCAGAGTTCACTTCAACTGGACTGAGGTTTTCAGGCGAACCAAAGTTTGCTTTTTGGTCGGCATCAGAGTTTGATTGTGCACTCACACCTCCTCAAACAAAATGAACACTGATGTTTTCTCCTTTTTATTGTCAAAAAGTCTTGGTTTGCTTAAAGCACTGGCAAAACCCCACCTTGCTCTTACTGCTCTAATCATGTGAATAGTTTTGTTTGCTAAGCTGGGTGTATTGTCACTCCCTCATTAACAATAATTACATAAAAACCTTCCTACTCTAACCTTATTGAAAGTTTAGGTGTTCATTCACTACTTTTCTGTCAAGAAATCAGTTTATCAAGGTCTAAATAAATCAACCCCTGGTCATTAAATTACATACATAATTTAAATAACCCTATCTGACTCCAGTACCTCCAAGCCAAACATATCGGTGTTTACAAAATGTCATCTGAGCCTCGCCAGCCGTGTAAAAGTCGGGGCTCTCACTGACCAGTAACTGAACCTGGGGCCTCTGTTCTCAGTTCAGCCCCCCAGCTACTGCCTGTCTTCAGTAAGAGGAAGCGAGCCCAACGACCACAAAACCCACTCAGGGATGAGCTGTCACAATCCCTGAAACACAATCTTTGCGCAGACTAATGCAACGGGTGTTTTTACCAGGATTGTATCGCTGGGCTTCAGGAGCACTCAGGTCGTTTGGGGAGAATTTGTCAGAGAAACGGCTGCATCGGTGGAAGGACAGATGCAAGAGTAATGTTCAGAGAGGTTCAAGGCAGGTGGTTGCTCTTTCTTTTAAGGCTCCCTGAGTGGAGAACGCCGTCTGGCTTCAGTCCTGGCAATGATACTGCCCTCAAGTGGATGAAAAAACTATTAGCTCTTTGACAGTAAAATATTAGGATGATGAAATGAGGCAGTAAAAATTCCTAATGCTCCTGGCCGCTTCAGTCATGGTAGCTGGTGTGACTCTAGCAGCCTTTTCCAGTGTGCCTGGATCAGGCGTCACGCCAGGTTTTTCTATTAAAGAGTTGACGTGCAAATTGTCACGATTAAAGGTTCTAAATTTAGGACTTTTCAGCTTCAAAGTTGGCCCCTTCTTGTGGGGCAGAAGATCTGCTGCAGCCTCGTCTTAGATGGTAAGGTTGATTACATCTGTGGCATTTAGGAGTAAAGAGCGAGACACTTTCTTTCTTTGCTTATTGTGTGGTCCTCCCGTTGGGCTCCTCCTGCGTTCTCCCTCTGCGTTTTGTTTCAAAGGGCTGCCGCGTCACGTCTCCTCAGACTTTTACCCCTTTCAGCAGTTAGCAAAACTACAGGCTAATAATTGACATTCCTTTCCATACATTTGTGACCGCAGAGACGGCCTTTGTGTGTTTGCGCATTCCTACACATGGGAGTCATTTTTCCTTTGCTTTTCGTTGCTGCTTGATCAGATTATATACAGCACTGTTTAGATGCTCTAACAATGTTATCAGTTAATTTATGGGATTGGACTTTTCTGCCGCAAAAGAAAGTACATAAACTCCACCAGGCCACCAAGAGATTGGCCAAATCAGAAATGGAAGTAGCAGCTGCTTGGCTATAAATTTTGGGAAAAAAGTGTGTCACTTTCTTCCATTTAATGCGACCCTCACTGCTAATGATGGTTCTTCCACTATTGCATATAAATTATAATCTGTCTGGCAGGGAAATGCTCGGAGTGTGGATCTGTGGCTGTTAATCATTATGAAGTGGAAAGTAGGGATCCCTTATGTCCAATAATGGTAAAGTGAAACTTGTAAAAACAGGCTCTTACAAAATAAAGAGAAAACACTCTCCTGAAGAGCAGTTTTTTTGGAACGTGAAAATTAAATCCACGTTGTTAGTAACAAAATCCACCCAATTATGTAAAATAGAGCCATCAATCTGATTAATTTGCTTGTGGGTTTTATCTAAAAGCTTCCTTGAGGTTTTATTTCGTGAAACCAGATGTCCCACAGCGGTACGTTTTTGTCACAACTCTGCAGCAGACACACAGATTCAGTCATGACCTTCTTATTCATGCTTCTGGGGCATGAAGACATGCCAATCCTCCAGGATCATGTTACATGTTTTTAGCGTCGTTGGTTCTCGTTTCAAATGTTTGGTGTCTGATACACGCAATCCCAATAATTTAGAAACAGAAACACAGAAAACTAACATTTTTTGCTCTAAACAATCAACACTTAAGCTAAAATATGCTCTGTTCCCCCTCATCTCTCTGCTCAGAGTTTTGGAAGTAAGTGGTAATTCAAACCAGTTCTAGTCCATAGTGTGGCACTGATTCCTTCAACTACAAAAAGCCAACATTTTTGGTGTAAAAGCCAGATTTGTCATTTAGATGTGCTGCTCTCACTCACACATAAAGCAGTTCTGATTTGCTCTCATTTTTCTGCTTTCAGATACAGCCCTGCTCACTTGACCATGCTTTTCTTCTGTTTTAATTCTGCTCATGTTGCTGAAACTTGAAAAATCCATGATCACAACTCTCTCAAATCTTCTCAGAAACTCTGCGTTTAAGACGGACCAATCCACTTTACTGATTTTGAATCTTGTTTTGCTCTTGCTCTGAAGTCTGAAAGTAGCTTATAGCTGACAGAGATGAACTGTTACTATGTGCCTCCAAAATGTTTTTGCAGAAAATTTGCCTGTTTGTGGATTTTTTTGTCGAACAAAATGAAACAAACTGAAAAACTTAACAATCAGGTGGCTTAACACACTATTGGCTGGCATTTACAAAGCAGCCAATTCAAGAGCGCCTTTCATTTCTCTTGTTGATTGGATGCTAGCGTTAGCAGTAGTGGTAAGACAGTTTCTGTTGTGCATATTAATGCAGGTTAACGTATATTTAGTGTTTGAGCTACTGAAGCAGTCAGTTGGAAGCGTTTCACAGGAGGTATTTGATTTTAGCCGTTGTGGTCCCAAACTCCCCCAAATACCAGGGCTCCACTGTAGGCAATTGCTTTAAAGTTACATAGATTTAAATCAAAGAGCAGATGAACACGCAAACATCTTTGAGTGGTCAAAAGTATTTTGCTGTAAAGAAACTCTATCCATTTGGGATTTTTGTTTTTGTTTTATTCAACCACGTTTTAAGCCAGAGCGGCACCGTGACGACTTTAAGCCGTGCCACGAGTCAATGAAAAACTAAAGTCTTATTTTTGTTCCACTGTGCAAGCAACTAGTTGATTTAATATGATGTTTATGAAGAAAGATTCATATTTCAAAAGCCACATTTCTGAAGCTGGGAATGATTCAGTGCTGGAGTCCAGACAGGCCTTCAACTTTGATCCTCCTCAGCCTTTGTGATTTGCTTATTTTTGAGAAATTTGTGCAAAGTTCAGGGCTTTTTTTCGCCCCGTTATATCTGAACACAGAGCTCTACAATGTAGGCATTAATTGCTGAAGCTGGGTGCAGGACGAGAACAGAGCAGTCCCTTTGCTTTCCCATGGTCGTCGTCACTGCGCCTGGGTGGCAGCCGTCTGATGATCTGGAGATTTTAAACACGTTCTGTGTGCAGAAGATGTGTCTGCTTTTAGATAACGCCTGAAAAAATGCTTTGAGCTGACAAGCGAGGAAAAGATGCAATCAGATTTACATCTTCCTCTTTGCAGCAGTGATTAAACCACAGGGACACAAAAAAACGACATTTTTCCAGTGCATTTCTTCTGCTTCTTCAAAGATATTCGCTGCAAATATAAATAAATTCAGAGAAAATTGAAAGACATACTTGTTTTTTTGTAATCTTCTGTGTTTATTTAATGGATGGAGTAGAAGTTGGTGATCTGAAGTTGAGCTTTCGTTTTGCTCTGCTGGTGTGAAAGTAAGTAATGAAGTCATAAAAGACTAAAGAAAATGTTATTTCTGGATCAGGATAGAAATTTCTCTGTTATTTTGAAGTTGTACTTGATGTGCTAAGATAAACTACTAAGTATTATATAGCGCGTCATTTTATAGTTTCCTTCCAAGCAGCCAAACTGTGTTAAATTTTTTGTAAAAACCCATGTCAGCGTTTCACTTATGAATTTTGCGTAAAACTTTAGGCTGAATGTGTGTTGTACCCTTAATGCCTCTTCTAAAGATGCCTAAATAAATATTTTTTAAAATATATTTTCATGCATTTATTCAGTGCAGAAAAGTAACTCTACCAGTTTTTTAAAAGTAAATGTAAGTGAAATATTGCAATAAGTATTTATATTTCTGTTATTTATCAGAGTTTCTTTTAGCAGTGGCTCCATGAGGCCTTTACATATTCTCCACATGATGCTTTGAAATGTGTAAGATAAGGTAAAAGTGACTTTTAAAACGTTTTAAATCTGTGCACAAAGTTGATTATTTTTGCAGTCGTATTGTTTTAGGAACGCTCCCAGGAAAACCGCTAACGTCTGGAAACACCTTAAAACAATCAGAGTCTTTCCACCTCAGTCACACAAACTAACATTTCTTGAAGGATTTCTTTTTCTTCCAAACATTTAAGAGTCTGGAAAATCTAAATGTTTGCTTTCAGATTATTGCTGCTGACATGAATGCTCCTCATCTTCCTATCTAAATCCAATTCCTGCTCTCAAACTTCTCCTGCAAGCAAATGAATTTTGCAGACGATTTTATTTAGACGTTTCGATGCCGGTCAAACTTTTCCTATTTCTACTTGTCCATATATATTTTCTCATTCTAAATCATTTAGTACTTTGTGTTGGTTTATCAGATTTTCACATGTAGGATTGTTTGACATTTTGTCTTTCTATGTTGTTTAATTGTCTTTTAAATTGTTTTATCTTGTTAACGGCCCATTTGGGGACGTGCATTTCGAATTAGCTCAGGTTGTAAATATTATAGTGTTCTGTTTTTGTTTGTATTTAACAGAAACTAAAGAAAGAAGGAAGATATAAAAGGTGAGGTGAAGCATTAAAGCTTGAGGCTTAAACCGTTTAAGGCACTGTAAAAAAAAATCTAATTAAATAGATCAGAATATATGCTGCTTGAAAATATCAAAATTTTATAAATTTCACTGGACTTTTAGCTCAGACTAGATTAAATTGAACTTTGTGGCAGCAAATTCTCCAAATGGAGTCTGGTGTGAAGTAAAGAAAAGCACCACTGTTGGGTATGGTGGAGGGTCTGTGATGCTGTGGGCCTGTTACTGTAAAATCTAATTTTGTGCGGTTTGATTTAATAGTAAAAGTGTTTCCTCTGTAGTGCAAAGCAAAAAATATCCTCGTTCGCCTGTTCTCTGTGTTTTCCAGTCATCTTCGCAGTTTTTCCATCTTTACAAAATTCAGTAAATGTTTGTATTATTTTCTGCATCAAAAGCTTCTTAAAAGTCCAGAGGATATTTATGAATAATCCAGTCGGAGCTTGTAGCATGTCTCGGTGCAGAATGGCTGAGACGAAGTCAAACTCTTTTCTGTGGTTTCTTAAAAAAAAGGAAAACAGACGTGTCTCCCCTGGGCCTCATCAAAACACTAAATCAAAGCAGAGTCGCTGCAGACGGAGGAATGAAGTCAGGAGAGTTAAAACTATTAAAAGTGCATCATGCAGCCGGTCTGCAGTGAAGAGAAAAAAACATTACAGAAGAGAGGAATCACAAAAGCAAAACAACCACAACACTGGCGCCCCTCTAAGAACATCAGATGTGAGGTCTTGTTTGTCTTAATGTGTGGTTTGCAGCAGATCTGTCTAATATCATGCACTATAAATTTCAAAGTGGGCCGTACCGGTTCAGAAGCCCCTGAGGAGTTTAGGGTAAAAAGGAAAGTCAAATTTCTTTTAATTATGTGCCATTTTTTTTCCTCTCTCTTTTGCAAAATTACTTCCTCGTGTAAATTAAAGAAGATTACCTCTGCAGGCAGGAGAAACAAAGATTTCAAATAAAAACGGCTAATTTCAGGACCTCTTACAGGAAATATGAACATAAAACATCACATCTACTGGAGGCGTTTAAGCTGCTGAAGACAAACAGGCTTTATGCAATGATTTTAGGTTCTTTGTGTCTGTTTTCTGAATATTTTGTAAATGTTAAACATTTGGTCGTCGGATCCCAACTTCACCGAGAAGCAGTGGTCATATCTCAAAAAGTAGGTGGAGAAATTGAAGCTAACAAACTGAAAACTCTTAAGAAAGGCTTCCCGTTGTTCTGGATTCGGCCCAGACTTGATAAAAAAATAAACTGTAACATGTCAAATACAGACATTTTTAAGATAACCCCCCCCCCCAGAAATTTGTGTTTGGGGCTCCTATGTAACAGGTCTGTTGTTTCCTGTTGCTTTAAAGATTCAGACGGCGGCCAGAAACTGGTGGAAACTGTTAGCAGCTGCATTTCCTTTACAAAATGTGTGCAAATCTTTGCCACTGATGTTGAAAAAAACACAATTTTACAACTGCAGACATTAAATGAAAACCTGAATAAACTTGTTTCCTCGACAAACCATTAAAAATCACAGCAGTGACATTATATTCATATTTCAGCCATGGCGCTAGCGCTCACCATCTATTAGCCGTCGGCGTCTTATTCAGGTGTTGGGGTGACAAGCCCCTTAAATCTGAGAGCGGCTACATTTGCGGCGTTTTGGGGAAATTGTAGATGGTGATCTTACAAAAGAGCGATGAATCCAACACATTGGAATGACACACAATGTTTTATGAACTGTTCGATGCTGTGAGAGCTCTGATGGAGCCAGCTGGACGTTGTCCAAAAAAAAAAGAAAACACAAAAACAAACCATCATCCATATTCCTACTACTGCTTCCTGTCGTCTTCTTTGTCGTTTCTGCCAGTAATAACATCCAGCTGCTAAATAGAGAGCTTTAATCTGTCAGTCCTGGATTGGAGGAGCGGATTGCTGACCTCAGTCTTGACCTTTCTGTCCTGGTCTTTCCTGGTGTCTCTGCAGGACTCGGAGCAGTGGGACAGGTCGGCTTCACGGGTCGCTGACATCGCATCAGCCTTGATTCGGGACAGGAACCCCGCCTTTGTGGGACAGCTCCTGCAGGCGTGACGAGAGGTGGCGTCAACAAAGCAATCACAAAGACTGAAACCGGATTATTTATGCTGTCTGTCAGTGTCTCTAATCCTGCATCAGGCTTAAAGGAAGTTATATTTCTAATTTACATATTGAAAGAAATTTTTGACTTTTACAGCAAACCGATAAACTGAGTCCTACATTTCCCACAATGCTTCTCTGAGCTGTTGTCATGACGCTTTCTCTGTTTCTGTTTTCTCTGACCAGTTGTGTTGCAGTTTTTACTGAAATGTGATTTCATGCGGTTGGACCTGCTTTTGGGGCTCCAAAGACAAAATATAATTAAAAAATATCCTGTTTACAGTAATTCTGAAATATTTCCTTATTTTTCTTAATCGACGGATTTGAAACATTTATCAGAACTTCATCTTCTACTTCCTTAGAAATCAAAGTGTGAAAGTTGTGCAGTTGTCTCTCTTCTGCTAAAGCTAAAGGCATTTTTGGCTCCACAGAAAACCTTAATGACCTCGCAAAGGAAATTATGACTGAGTTTTAATATCCCTGTTAGTTACATTTTCTTCTTTCTGTTATTTTAGTTGTTGGTTCTCAATTTTTTACAAACTTAAGATATTCATGAGCTTTCGCTGAATCCGAGGATGCGTCTTGTGTGAATGTAAACCAATTACCAGGGACTTTAATATTAAAAAATACATAAATGTAAGAACAACTAGACTTGAAACATAGTGCTGCATTTTCAGTTTTTATATGCAGAAATATCATGTTGTAGCTCACACATAATCATTGAGAAGATTCTGGTCTAATTGGCTATTTTTAATTGTATTACTGGCAAAAATCAGACTCTAAAGTAATATGCTAACGTAACATAAAGATTTTAAACAGACTTTTGTAACAATTTTAACCTTTAGTATTGTTTAAAAAACATGAGCCAGGAGCAAATCAGACACTAACATGATTTTATTTTGACTCTTTTCAAGATAAAATAACGCATTAGTTTGCTTCTTCATGCAGAGTTTAATATTTTCAGCAGCTGATTTGTGTGTTGGCGCCGACTGCAGCAGGATGGCGTGCATGGAGTCAGAGTTGAAATCAGCTGCAGTGTGTTCATTGTGATGAAGGCGCTTGTTATCACTCGATGCAGCAACGTGGCTCTGATGTGTTTTTAATGCGTTCTGGAGAGAAACAGAACCGTTTGGTACTGATGAATGGCAAATATGTCGAGCTCTGGCAGAGAAGTCATTGTTTTATTCTTCTATTTTCTGGATATACTTGAAGCCTGATTGTTCATTCACAGGGAAAATAATCATGGCTGCAAGATGGAGGAATTTGATCGAGTTTATGTAAAAAGCTCCACTGGTTAACTCTGGACTGTCACACAGCATAAAATGAGACGTTTTAACACGATTCTGCAGATTTCAGATTTTATTTTCTGTGCATTTCTGAGACAGAGGAGTGTTTGGAAACTCCTCTGGGAGTTTGTTAAAATTCAGTTCTCCTATGAGAAGCACACATAATTACTGACAGTTTTTAAATTTTGACTTTAAGTTCTTATTTTATTCATTGATTCATTAAACCAGAATCTGCTTCTGATTTTATTCACTATTAAATAAAAAAGAAACTAGAAAGCCTAGTTACTTTCAGGAATATTTTTGCCTCCATTAATAATAAAAAGCCAAGTCCACCTGTGGATTAGGTGAGACAAATGTTTATCATTCTTGAATGGCAGCCGGCGGCCACAAATGGCCGCCAGCGGCCACAAATGGCCGCCGCGCCACACTTTGAACACCACTGCTCTAACAAAACCAGGCTTAGCTCACTTGGGTTTGCCAGTTTAAGAGGGAAACCAATAAAACACAAAAGAACTGGACTTTACTTGCTTTCTTTTGCAAAAATTAACAATAAAAAGTTAAAAGTAGCTCTGAAGAAAAACAAAAATATTATTCTAAAACATGTTTTGTGTTTCATTCAGGAGTCAGTCAGGGAGGTTGACACTATCTACTTTAGAGCTGCGGTTCAAGTCTTTCCTCCTGGATAAAGCCTGGAGTGAGGGGCAGCTGGTGTGAGTCATGCCTTTAGAAAAGCTGCTATAGGCGTAGCTGCTGCAGGGCCGGATGCACTGAGCGCCTTTTCATCACGTCTCCCTTTTATTCTTGGTGTTAATGCATACCATTATTGCTGCTTTGTGTTTCTTCTTTCTCTCGGCAGGTATTTGTTGCCAGCAGCGTCTGTGTTTGCCTCAGTCTCCTTCCTGTCCTCTCCACCCCCAGCCGGTCAGAGCAGACCCAAAACTGAGCCTTGTTCTGCTTGAGGTTTTGTTAATGTGTGTAAAATTGATATTTTACACCTTTTTCTATTTCTCTTTGGTTCTCTACTGCTTCTAAAAACTTGGAAAAAAGCACCAAAAAAAAATCACCCAGCTCTTTTTTGGCAATAAGTTAATAGTTTTTTGGTTTTTTTGGGCATGTGGAAAATGAACCATTTCAAAAACCTTCTAAATTTGCCCGTTGCCTAGCAACCCCAGCGGCGTTCCGCTCGTCACCTAGCAACCCAAGCTGAGCTCCCGGACATTTGGTCAGCTGGTTTTACCGCTGAATGCACTGTAAAATGACTGCTGGAAAAGAAACGTGTTTAGTCATTGAGTTACCATCCAGAAACCACTTGCTGCATTCTTGTCAGTTGTGCAGGAGGCCCTACTTCTGCTTTTCAAAGATGTACAGTTGTATAAATGCAAATCTTTTATCACATTTTCATGTGTAAACGTCAAGCTGGGAGGGGAGAGGCCAGCAACAGCTTATTTATTTAAAGTGACAAGAGGCCCTATAACTGTTCATTTTCAATGGTTTGTTTGCTAACCTGTTCAGTAAAGTATAATAGTTGTCTCAAAAGAAGAAGCAACATTCATATAGGAGACTTTGGCTTGGATCCATGAGGACCCAGGAGTTTTTGTGGATTTTGCTACATTCTCAACTCGTCTCAATTTAGTTTTCTTCTAAATCCGACTGAAACCCAATGAGGATAAACCAACATCTCACATGTTTACAGTAATTACCCAAAATATTAAAACCAGCTGCCGGTTAGCATGTAGGTCCCCGATCTGCAGCCAAAACACCTGTGAGGCATCGAGCCCTGGACTCCAGCAGACCTCCATCAGACTAAGGTTTTGTCAGGAAATCCTGTAAGTTCTGCGATGGGGCCTTCATGGCTCTGACCTGTTTTTCCACCACATACCAGAGACGCTTGATCAGACGGGGATCTGGAGACCAAAGGCCAAAGCAACACTTTGAACGCTTTGTAATGTTCCTACATCCTTCTTTTTAGCATAACATGACTCATTAATAACACTTTTTATTACTTTTGTGTTACCCTGGTGTGCTCTGCAACATTCTGTTGTCTGATTTCTTGCCACAGCTCATCTTCAAGCTCAAACTCTCTTCCAGGTTATGACATATTTACACACACAACTCTTTCTCTGTTGATCCGTGAACTCCTGGTTCTTCACTTTTACAGACCTACAGCTTCCAGCATAGTGTTAAAAATTATTGAAACTGCCATGATTTATAACTCAGAGATATTTCACTGGTACAAATGGACATAAAATGACTGCATGAGGGAACACAGTCTCAAAGCGTGTTGTAAAAACATGAAAAACAAGTGATCATCGAATTTAGGAGGCAGTAGGTTCATGTTAAAGGCGCTGACTGGATTTGTCAAGGCATTCATACATGTTGAACTTTTCTGTATATAATTTTATGTTTATTTTTATTTTATTTCATCTGTATGCATGATTGTGGATTGTGGATGAAATATTATTCACTAACATCTTTCTTTTTTAAACAAAAAAAATATTTTGGATGGATCAGTCAATCAAGTTTAATTGGAGATGTTCTACCGGCGATAGAAGGCCGACTTTGTTCCTGTCTTTATGTGTCTTTGAATGTTCAGCTCTGAGTCCATCACTGTACCCAGGTTTCGGGCCTGGATAGTGTCTGTGATTTGAAATCTGACTTTCCATTCTGGCATTTTGTGTCCTCAGCTCCACTGCAGCCACACAGGAAGATGAAACTGAACCGAACTGCTGCGTTTGTGAACATATTTAATTTCTTTGTATTTGGTGACACCTGGTGGATAGACTAGATATGACTGGGTAGGCACTGCCTCAACTTGGCTTTTCTGTAGTTCTTTGGGGTGTGGCAGACATTTTGGATGTAGTTCCTACTAAGAGAAGACTTGCTGAAGACCATTTTAAAAATGTATTGCAGTTATTTGAGAAACGCTGTAATTTATTAGACGAAACATTACAATTTAATTGATCCTTTCAGACTCAGTTTGATGAACTTTTGTTGTTTTCTTAGATGCAAGATGTAAAAATGAAAATATTGGTCACAAAATAAATTCTAAAAAGTACTAGAAATGATCTGAAACTGTAAGCTTTCCGACATCTGATGCTGTTATTTTTTTAATAAGTGTCCTGCTGCTCTATTATTAAATTGAATATAATTTCAGATTGCTGTATAATTTTAACTTTGGCAGCAGAGTTAAACCATCTGGGAGCAGATGTTTTAACTGTGCTCTTCATAGTTGCCGTAACGGACTCTGACGTAGCCAAGCTGCTAACCCAAGTGAGAAATTATGGCTGCCGCGTTTCTGGCATTGCTGCCGTTCTTAATGCAGACCGAGACCAACACCAGATCTCGCCGTTTCATTCTCTGCAGGTCTTCCTTCGATCCGTAACGTTGAGCTCATCCCAAACCGTCTCACCGGTTTTTCCCCACACAAGACATTTTGAGATGCCTTGAACCTAAATTTAGGTTAATCTTAGCTGAAAGAATCCCAGACGTGAATCTTGGACAAAGTTTCATGCCTGCTTTTGTCAGACTTGGGGCTCAAAAAGAGAAACCACAAGGGAAAAAAATTGTACTTTTTCCTAGAGACCAGAAAACAAACAGAGAGGGGAAGTCGGAGCAGCTGGCTGAGAAAATGAGGAGTTGAGATGCCAAAATGCCAAGTGCAATAATGTTGGCATTAATACAGGAGGGAAAATGCTCATAAAGTTGGCCTTGTTAGGTCGCTGCAAACCCAAAATACCTCCTGATGTGCCTGGATTAAAATTAAACATCTGTAAGACGCTGTGGCAAGGAGTACATTTAGACTGGTGTTCACTGGGACAGCTGTTGGACTTTTATTTCTAAATTTGTTGCACTCCAGGGTTGTTTTTTTTGCTGACTGTCCCTGAGTAGGAGGTTTGTTGACAACAGCGCCCTCTGGTGGAACTTGCCAACCAGTCGAATTGTAAAAAGGAAGGAAAGGGGAAATATTTACAGAAATCTGAAATGCTTTTACAAAGAAACTTCGCTGCTCTACAGCATAGTGGTCTCCAGTGAAGAAAAATCTCATGTGATGTTGGCTTTTAGGAAACTACGTTGGAAAGGCTCATGTTACCAATTCTGCACACCCTCTGAGTCAGACTGAGAGACTCTGCAGCTGTTTTCTCTGCTTTCTAAAATGTTTCTGCTGTTCCAAGATAATACTGCTTCTCTGCAACCCAAACCTGTTGACTCAGCTGCCAGTGCATCACTCCACCCCAGCCTGGTGCATCTCTATCTAAACCAAAAATGTTACAAGAAGATGCCAATATTTTATTATTTGGATCCCAGAAAGCTATAAAAAATAAAACCTGAGCAGTTATAAGCTGTTATTTTCTGTTTGCTTTTGATGTATTATTTTGTAAATGAAAAAAAAAGATAGGTGAGACATAAATCTTGCCAGTAGAGGGCAGCACAAACAAGAGTAAGAGGATACGGAAATTAAATAAATGGATTAGATTAGATTAGATTAAATAAAATTAAAGTAGGGATTTTTGAGAAAAACGCTACACATATAACGTTAATTACACAACTCAGGTGGAGACTGTACACATACGGAAACAAATTATACAAATTAATACAGCATTTTTTAGGCTTTTTATTTGTAAATAAATATTTCTAAATTGTGTATTATTTTCCTTTCACTGCATCAATATGTGCTGTGAATATTCTAAAGTTTGGTGATGAGATCAATGTCTAAAGAAACACAGCATATGTCATATCGTGTTGGCTGGGGTGACATGACCTCCAACAGGTGGATGGACAATCTACCAACTACTTGACCTTTTTCTCATTTTATCACAATATATCTACACTCTACATCGTATCTCATTTTGTGATAAACCAACACACTATAGTGCATAATGTGGATGGAAAATGGTTTTCAAGTGACCTGAAACATGTGGCATCCTTGTATTATGTAAAACTGGAGTCCCCAGCTGAGTTTCTGCCTCAGAGAATTCCCACTCAGCTCCTCCAGACTAGCGGCAGCAATAATTAGCAAACACCTGGTGAAACTTTGCACCTGTGTACAAACCACTTCTCAGTCCAGCATAGTGGAGGAACATTGTAGTGATGAAGGAGAGCTTCTTAAAGAGACAGAACCCTAATTTCAGGGCTTCAAATTGCAAATTCAAATTTCTTTTAAGTTATGTATGGAAGAATAATTTACCTTGCAGTAATTCGTCTGTATTCTACCTTGGTTCCATCCAAACGTCAATCTCTGTGTTTTAAAACAAAATCAGGTGCTTAGCACACCACTCACTCTCATTCTCATCTTTTCACTCACGTTTGTAATTATGCTTTGCTGACCGCAGTAGAAGACAGTGTAAGGCATTGCTGTGAACCAAGTAACCCTCTGCGGCAGAGAGGCTTTAGGTCAAAATAGATAATTAGATTTATCTGCATTATGTCATGGTAATGGATTAAACTTTTTAGATTAATCACATACCCAATAGTTGCAACATGACTGTGAAAAGGTGTAAAAGTTGTGAATATGTTTGCAAATGTAACCTGGTTGTATTTCTCTTTTTGTTATAATTACACAAAATGTCTTTTTTTTTTCGGTTATTCGTATTGTTCCTTACCTGACTGAAACGCCTCCTAAAACTCTGTCATTGTTTTAACCATGTTACTTTAAGATTGGAAGCCCTGCCTTTTTATTTCTTCTTCTGTGGTATTGTCTTTAAATTGTTTGCGCCCTTTAGACCCCGCCCCCCTCCTTTTTGTCATGTTGTCCTGCGGGAGAGGTGTGTACCGTTTATTTTTCATCTAAATACATCCAGTTTATTTATAGATCTATTAAGTTAATTTTTGTTATCACCATTGTAATAAATGAATCCATTCTGTAATGTAAATATTTAAGTGAACCTACGATTGCAAAATAGCAGAAACTAACTTCTTGGAGCGGGTGGCCTATAACGTTGTTGTTTTCTGTTTGTAAATCGATAAACCATTTTACAAACAAACCGTGTCACAACCTGATCATTCAATAAAACCAGCTCCACTCAGAAAGGACTCGGTTACACAAGCAGCTTTCAGTTAATTCAGCTTCTGTTGGCTTCAGTCAAATGGAAGAAGTTTTGATTTTCTAAATATGTATTTATTCAGTTTCTAAACATTATGGATTTAATTTCTAAAGCAGCAAATTACACATACACCCCTTAAGTGCTTTCATCATCGTCATCATCATAAGTTCTTCACCACTTCACTTGAAGGAAAAACACACTGTGAGTGTTTCTGATGCTGCTCCTGGAAACCCAAAGCTGCAGCATTAAAAACTGATGACAGGAATCGACACAGCAGGGGAACATCTTTCAGCCCGTCTCGCCTGTTGGTGTTGGATTACTTCATAACAGCAGAAATTGGCACATTGTACTGTATTGTACTTGGTTTTTTTATTGCGTTGTCTTTTCCGGCCTCGTTTCCACCCCCGCATATTCCTCCCGTCAGTCCAAGCTGTTGCTGATGCTCCCTGGGTCCAAATGAGGTCCACATTTCTCCCCTTCTGAGACGCTGGTGCTGTGCGGACAGATGAGGCTCGCCCTAAAAAATGAGGCTCAGCAGGACTGGAGATCCGTCGCTGACAGCCTCGTCTGAAGCAACCTGCTGGAAGTGGAGATTGGTTTGGTCTGAAGTTGGCGCTCTGATCTGAGGGAGGCCCCGGGGCCCGCAGCGGTGTTGTGCCTCAACAGTGCGATGTTGAGTAGTAATCTGCCACAGCTCTTTGCAGAAGAATGTAATTCAGGATGGAATTAGGGATTTTCTTGCCAAAGAGGCGATGTTTCTGATCAGTAGGACTTTGGTGTGTTTTGACATCAGCAGGTTTTAAAGTTAGTTTAAAGTTGCTAAAATCTTCAGGATTTTGGTCTTTTTGCTTTATTAAGCAAGACCACCAGGCTCAGAAACAGTTCCTACCTGCGGTTGTCAGACTACTGAACTCCAGCTGCAATCATCTCACTTTATTACTGTTTTATTTATTTATATACTCTGGTATTGACCCCTTGCACATGACACCACTCTTCAGAACTCTTCCTGCTCCGCCATGACGGTGTTCTGTCAGATCAGCATACTTTGTCAGATAGTCATAGGCTTAGCTCAGACATGTATACGCAGTCTTTACCATATGATTTCATTTAACATAGAATCATGACGTAGATCATCATACACTTTGTTATCAACAGCTGTATGGCATCCTGACTTAACGGTTAAATAGGTTAATGCGTTTTACACGGGCGTGTGTTGTAGTTGACTGCAGCTGCAGCTAGACCCTGCTTTAAATGTACGACAACGCATGTATATTTATCTAGTTATCATATTATATGATATTATAAACAATTTAATGACTTATTTTCGTCATAACTTGTTGCGTATGCTGAACTGACAACTCCACTGACGGTCGGACTTTTTAATGCGCATGCGCGGGCATGCGTACTAACTGCATGTATGCTATCCTGACAGCGTATGGCTATCTGATAGAACAACGGACGTCAAAACAGCCAATGATAGAGCCTGCCAGAAAACAGAAATCTGTAACCTAATATGGCTTTTATTTAGTTGATTTTACTTTAAAAATGGTTATAGGGTATGGAGAGCAGTCGACTACTGAAAAAGACAAGGATGCAAACCATTTTATTTTATAAATTTCAATGAGGAAAGATGCCAAAGACGATGGATAGTAGCCGTTAATCATAATGACTGTCAGCCCTCGGTGTAATCGCGGATTTGCAGCGAACACTTTTTACAAGGTAAGAAGATTAAAGTTCATACGCTTTATAAGTAAGCAGAATTAGAAAGATATCAAACATCGCATTATGGAGAAGGTACGTAACCATTAGTAACCATGGAGACAGTGCCGCACTGTCATGTACCCTAGCATGTAGGGAAAAAACTGGTTAGGATCTCGTCTTTTGTACGTTTTTCAAATTTGCTCCGGTTTAATGGGGAAACGCTGTTTATGACGTAGTGACATAAATCATGTGGTGTGAATTCAGGTAAAGTCAGTAATTTGATGAACACCTCGTGGGGGAGAAGGTATGGGTCGGTTGCTAAGCTATCTATTTCCAACTTTTATAAATACCCACACCTGGTTGGGTCTATGAGCCCCAACTAGGTGTGTTGCGTTCACAGACAAATT
>NW_006800189.1:406858-433238 GCF_000485575.1 Poecilia formosa | reverse complement strand
TGCTATGGTAACCACCAACCGTCAAACGCAGCATAGCTGAACTTGCATACCAATAAATGTCAGGGAGAAAATAACTTTTTGACTAAACAGAATGAATTTGAAGAATAAATAAACTGATTTTTACAAACTTCACATCTATAATTTTGTTAAAATAAAACCCTGTTTACATGTATCTACTTTATATTTATTTTCTTTTTATATTTTGATATTCTATTTAGTTTTCATATTTATTTATTAGTCAAAAAAGTCAGAATGATTTGTCTGTCTCTGCTTTTCATATTCAATTAATTTAGTTTTACAATTCCTTGTATTTTTGTTCTGTACTTGAATATTTAATGTGTTTTTAAACTGTTGAGTTGCAGTTTTTGTTGGATCTTATGTCCTGATTTCTTGTTTTTTGTTAGTTCACAGTCTATTTGAGAATCTGTATGTTCTTAAGTTTGTATCTTTGCTACTGTTTACTTCTGTTAAGGCAGCATTACGCATTGTGGATGGTTTTCTGCATTAGGAACTGAATGACTCGTAAAGCCATTAAACAGTCAAAGTAGCCAAGTATTCTGGACAAAAAAGCCTGGACTTAAATCCAATAAAGCATCTCTGGAAATACTTAAAATGTCTGTCTAGTGCGCTTCAGAGTATCTGAAGAGACAAATGGGAGGAAATACTCCAACACAGGTGTGCCAAGGATGTAGACATAACAAGAAGACCTCAGACTACGACTACTGATATTGATGCTTCAAGAAATTCAGCAAAAAATTATATCCCAGCATCACAGGAACTTATCCTATGATCATTTAGATAATTATTTAGGGCAAAAAGACAATGAAAGTAGAAAGTGTTGATGCAAATCTGAAACATTTGCATCAAGGTAAAAACCTTTAATCTGTAATCTGAGGCTCGTGTTTAGATATTCTCTACAGGGGTGATCTGAGCAGGACTCAGATCTAAACATCGTCTACTTTTTAAATGCCAACAGGGCTGATTTTGTGTCAGAGTTTAGTAATTGGTCCAAATTAGGTCCAACAATTATCTACAATTACTTTAGTTGGAGGACGAGATCGCACATCAGCGTTGGTTATTTGTGTTTGAAGGTGGCCGCTGGGTCAGTGGAGCTCCATCAGAAGGTGGAGGAAAGGAGCAAATGACTCATCACCCCTGGATGAGAGAGCGCGTGGGTTTCTGTGGGTTTTTCTTCCTGATTTGTTTTTATAAACGAGAACGTCCAGAAAGGCGAAGATGGGGAATGTCAAAACTGAGATGATACGAAAAACACTCCCTGCATAAAACAAGGTTCTGGAAATAAGAGGAAGATATAAAGGAAGGAAGGCGGGCTAAGCTGGAAGAACAAGATGGATGCAAAACACTGAAATAGCACTAAAAGTAAACACAGAAGGTCTCAGCAAATAGAAATAATAAAATTCTAGAAGAAAAGACAAAATCCCAGGAAGTCAAAGGAGAAGAAAAAAAAAAATAGAATTTAAGAAAAGTAGAAAATCACAAAGATGGAAAATAATGAGCTCAAAAATGGTAGTGTGAGAGAATAAACAAGTAAAGAGGGATCAAACTGGAGCGTTTTAATAAATTAAAGGAAAAAGTATATAAGGAGAAAGCACAGAAAAATAAGAGAAAATGTTTGAAGGGAAGAAGGGCAAACAGGAGCATAGAAAAATAATAAAGAGATGATGATGTAGGACAGCTAGTTATATTTACTGTATTGTAGTAACTTTTGGGGGGGAAAGTACATTAAAGAGTAAATCTACAGCATTCTACTTTTCCATTTAATGGAGTATGGCACAAAGTATGGCTGCTTTTATTTTTATAAATTTTTTGGCTTCTCTACAGTAAATAGTGATTTTATTGTTATTTTTTAATTATGTATTTGTAATACCTCTTTAAAAAAACTAGAATTCAATACCTGAGTACCATTTAAAAAACAGCTTTTACTCTCACTTGAGTAATTTCTTGGATCAATGCTTTGCCTTAGTTGTGTAAAATATGCTAAAGTAGTGCAATGAGTAAAATATAAACAGACACGGGAAAACAAAAAAAGAATGTGGGCTGAACTGAAGGAAATGGGTACAGTTAGGGTAAAAACTGAAATAATAATGGAAGGAGGACAAAAGAAAGATTGAGATAAATAAAAGAAGGATAAAAAACAAAACCCAGACTGAAAGAGAAACAACAGGCTGTACATAAAATACGGGAAAAGAGACAACAAAGGACAAATAAAAGAAAGCGCAATAAAACAGAGGGCAACAGATGCTCGATGGATCTGCTACTGAAACACTTGCTGATAGAAGACTTAAATAAGATTTAGCACAACAAGATGTTCTGCGTTGAATTATAAAACATTTCTTTTTGCCTCAGTGCCAGTAAAAGTTCAATGAATTGAGTTTGAAGCTGAGTGAGAGGCGAGTTAGTTAGAAGCAGCTGTGAGTTTGACTCGTTACGCCCCCGCGTCTGCAGAGTCTCCATCATGCTGACAGCCATGTTTCTGCTCGCTTCGCCGTTCAGACCCGCAGACACCAGCAGGGCTCAGCGTCTCCTCTCGGTCTCCATCACCTGCATCCTCCTTCCTCCCCCCAACTCCTCAGACGCCGTTCAATCAGGCCCACCTCCAGAGAGCGAGACAGGACGTTCATCCAGAGATTACTCCCACAGAAGAGCAGAACATGCTGCTGTAGAGACGTCTGACAAGAGCTTTTATTTGGGGATCATCTTCAAGCCTTCACAACTCATTTCATCTAGATTTGTTTGATTAATCCTAATTTTAAGGGATTTTTCTCCACGTTTAGATAAACAGGAAGAAGTGAACAGAAATGCATCAAAACGGACAGATATGCCAAAAAAAACAACTAAAACTTAATTGTATTTTAAGCAAAAAAAAAAAAGCTCCACACCAGCTGCATTTCCATTAACCATAAAATTGCACAAATTGATGATGAATGTTTTTCTTATTTCACACATTTCACCAACAAAACATAAAAGTGTAACTTTCCTACTTTCTAAGTGTAAATACAATATCCTAGTACCAAACATACTCACTCAAATGCATGCAAATACACCACTTGTTTGGTGACTGTGAGTCTGAAAAAGGAGCATGACGAAAGTTTGGCTTATGTAGTCATACCTCTTTTCTGCCCTACAGTTCACAACATCAAATAAAATTTTATTTGCATGGCACATTTCAACAACAAGGAATTTCAAAGTGTTTTACATCATAAAAACACAGAAATATAAAGTCAGAACATACAGTACAGTCAACAACTGAAGCATTACATTTTGATTGTTGATTAATGTTTCATTGATTATGTTTCAAAAGCAACTCTAAACAGGTGTGTTTTTAGTCCAGATTTAAAGGAACTCAGTGTTTCGGCTCTTTTGCAGTTTTCTGGAAGTTTGTTCATGAATAATCTTCCAATTTTCCATATCCCTTCGAAACCAAAAATAATTCCTGACCCAAATGTAAATAATACATATGCACACATACATGTACATAAACACATAAACACACACACATAGACAAATCTACACACAAATGCCCAAGCTATCCTAAGTGCTTTAATTCCCGGCCATATTTATCACCCTGTTCATCCCTGGAAGTTTTAATAATAACCATTCTGAGACTTTTCTTAAAAAACCTTATGCTTGGACTCTTAAACTCTTTGCTGAGTTTATTCCAAATATTCACACCACTGACTGAGATGCACATTCTTTTCATGGTTGTTCGAACATTTAAAATTCTGACCTTGAGGTCATATCACCCCACTCTATCAGTAAGCAACTTTTTAATATTATTAGTTAATAGTTAATTTCATGCCTTATAAAGGTCTGGGAGTTTGAGGAGGTAGGAATCTATTAATAAATTGTTGGTATGGTAATAAGAATCAACCTTGTGAACTATTCGGATGTCTCTTTACGGTTCACAATGGCTGAAGTGAAGTTTTGTAGGTGTTGCCCCAAACTTCCACACAGATTTCCACAAATTGAAATCATGAAAATAAACTTGTTTAATGGAATCACGATTGAAACACTTTCGCATCATACGAGTTACGTGATCAACAGCTGGATGTTACCACTGACAAAAACCACGAAGACGACAACAGGAAGTAGTAGGAGGATGATGGTTTGTTTTTGTTTTCCTTTGGACAATGTGCAGCTGGCTCCACCAGACCTCTAACAAACTTTGTGTCTTGAATCCGAAGCTGTTCTGTAAAATCGCCAACGACAATTTTCCCAAAATGCCGCAAATGTAGCCGCTCCCAAATTTAAGGGCTTTGTTGCTCTACTTCTCCTCTGAAGTCAGAAATATGATGGCAGAAATATGAACATATCTCATGCAACTGTTTACATTCATCGCTGCCACAATTTCTAACAATGTATCGCGTAAACACAATTATTCACATGTGATTCTAATTTCATTTCGGAAACACCGCAATTGGAAAATTGTAGTTTTTCAACATTAGCAGAATATAAACAAAGATTTTCTCACATTTGTAATAAAAACTCGGACAAATATTGAAAATAAGGTATTTTGCTAACACAGTGTGATGTGTGGAGGGGCTGTCACATTTTTTCCGACAAAAACATTTTTCTTTGTCTTTTTGGAAATGCGTTCAACCTCGCGGAGCAGAGATTTACTGGAACATTAAAGGATGATGTGAAAAAACACAAGCCAGTTAGTATCCATTGCATTTCCTAAAACCAAAACAGCACATCTTCAGTTTGAGTTTTAGTCGTGACATTTGTCACGATGTTCAGCAGAATTAGTCATGGCATACTTAGAAGAAACACAGAGTCACATTAGCAGGAAAAGCACTGCTGAGCTCTGACACAATGTTCTCCTGGTCAGGACATGGTGACAGTTTCTGCAAATAAACAAAAACAAATGCATTTTTATAGAAGTTACCTACTGCATCTCTAGCTTTATGTTAGGTCAGTTTCCAAATAGAAAAAGTAGAAATATGGTTTATTGTTTCACAGTGGGGAAGTTCAGGTCTCACAGCAGTAAGTTAAGATTTGTAATAAGGACACATTTACAACATAAGAAAAATTATACTGTGCAGTTATTACGAAAAATAGCATTTTCATTAAAAATAATATCAGCTGAGTATATAAGAAGAAATGTACAAGATGTGCATAAAAAAAACAATAGTATTATTAACAAGAAGTGAGAAAGCTGAGCCAACAAGGATGTTTTTTTGATTGTATCACTCAGTTTGGATATCAAAAAAACACAAGTCATGTTGATGCAATGTGTAATTAGCTTTTTGTATGTGGACAGCTAAAACTTAACAGTGTGAACGTTTTCTGATAAAAGTGCAGTTCTTAAATTTAGATTTGAGTACAATTACTTTTTTGTGATTTTTGTGTTGTTACCCTATTTGTTATATAGCAATCATGCAGTATGAGGAAGGTGACTATAAGCAGGTTCCACATCTCCATTACCAAAAGATGGCTCTTTAAGAGGAATAGAAAGTTAAGAATGATTAAATATCTTCCATATAATTACATATACTCTGGGCTTCTGGTGTTATTTTCATACATGTACCATCTATTTTAGAGCTAAAGGAGTTTGGATGCAATGGTAAGAATTGAATAATAGTAGGTCTATTGAGTTTTTGAACAAACTGAACTAGGGTGGTTCTGATTATTTGTATATTGCATTAATATAATGAATTTACAGATGCTCAATAATAAGAAGCTTGAAGATCATTTATAAGATTACTCCAAATAAAAGCGTTAAGTTTGTTCCTTCCAGAATGGACACTTTGTATGGATGTTGCTGCTGCACCTCTCCCCTTGTGCCTGTTTTCCACCTCACTCACTGCAGTGGCGAAGGAGAAGTATGAGTTTATCTATGGAAAACAACAAAAAAGGGGGAAAAAAGTAAAATCACCAACCTAATTGTTTGATTTTGGTGCGTTGAAGCAGAGGAATATCTAAATGTTGCTTTACATGAGCCTCATATGCATACGTTCATAGTCTCACTTTCATAAATACAATGTTTATGAACATCAAAATTCATGTGTGTGTTTGCATAAAAGGACATGTAATGAGACATTATTCCTTTTACACAGCTTCAGGTACTTTTCATAATGCTGATTTCATGCTCATACATTAGCATTCAGTAATTAGGAATGTGAAGTTTATTTATAAAACACCTTTTCACTAAATACAGTAACAAAGTAGCAGTGATATTCAATAACAAGTACAAAGTAAACAAAAGCTTTGAAATCAAATTCCTCATATAAATCTTATTAACACCAAGGGATTTTAACCATTTCTCACTTCTTACTTTCACTTCCTGCATATAAATGCATCTAAATATGTACATAATTAAAATATTTTAATTAATCATGGAGATAATCATAGAAATGCTAAAATTTACTTTATATTATTTAATTCATTTCATGGTGGAAGACAATGGACAGATGTATATTGTCTCAAGTCAAAAGACTATAATCAAGTAACAATAATCAATTTTAGGTTTTACTTCAGAATTTTAAGTTTGACAGTTGGACCCGATTAAAAAAGAAAGCACAGGACCTCTGAATTCTTGATTCAGAAAGTATTTAAATTTGCTGTCAGACTCTGACATGACGCAGAAGAACTGCAGAGTTAAAATTGTGCAAAGGCAAAGAACATATGCTGCAACCACAGACAGCAGAGAAGATAAAAAAATAATCATAGAGTAGTTGACTAATTTGGAAAAACATTGATAAACTAATTGATTACCAGTTGAAGCTTTCACTCTATTCATCTTCATCCATCCAGTCATCTATATTAGATTCTTAAATGTTGTTTAATCTGTTCACTAACAGATTTTCTAACACCTTTTGTGGTTTTGTTCTTGCTTGGTCAGTTTCTGTAACTCAAGAGAACTCATCTCAAAACTAAATATTCTCCTAAAGTCAGATGCTCTGCCTGCCTCACACAAACATTCACAAAATATTCCACAGAGACAAATTCCCAATCGATTTTTCCCATGAACACATCTCTTAGACTCCCACTACCTCCACCCTTCAGTCCTGAGTTCTGAGCTTTTGCTCCCTCTGGACCAAAGTGAAGGATTGCAACTATTTTCTGCAAAAAGAAAAAAAAATAACCCTCAAACATAACAACAGCAAATTAGTCATCGCAGGCTGCCATAACATCTTGATTTGTGTCATAGCGTGGGAGCTGCGATGCGCTCTCAGCAGCACCCTTTGAGGAATCAACTCCATCATAAAAAAAAAAGAAGGGACTGCGGGTTTTTGGAAGCATCCCGCATTGCTCCCCGAGAAATGATTTATGAGGCCAAATCATTCACAGCGCTTACTTCCTGTCAGTGAAATCTCCAGACGTCCTCCCGTGTTTTATACTGTCACGTCCCATCAAGATGGCTGCTTGTGGAATTTAGTGCATGGCTGCGCTCGCCTTGTCCGCACATGTGTTTCTCTGCAGGAAGCACCGTACCATTTGACTGTCCTCATCCCCTTTTAACAACTTTTTTTTAATACACTTCTTTTACGCACAGACTCACTTTGTGTTTTCTTTATACTTTTTAATCATCTTTTTGGCAGTGGCTTAAGCATTGGTACTGACAGATATACTGTGTCGTGCAAGACTTTCAGGCTCCTAAATTTCTCAAACGCCTGGCTTTAAATTCGGCGTCATCTGTTGGCCTCGCAACTTCCTTTCCGACGCTGCTGTGATATTTAATGGGCCTCTGCTCAGGCACTTGAAGATGCTGAAACACTTGCGTAACAGCAGACACAACGGGGTGTCAGGTATAATTGTTTTTAATGACCAAATGATCTTCTTTGTCTTATTTTGTGGCAAATGAACCGTCCACATCCAAGTAGCGACATGCACGGATGACATTTATTGATTCGCAACAGGGCATGAGTGCCTAATTGGCTGTTTTGGAACTGACCCGACTCGTGATGGCCCCTTCAGCTGCCAGCTCTCCTCCCAAAATGGCTGCCCTGACCACAAGCCTTCAGTTGGCCCAGCACATTTCAAAGAGCTCAGCTGTAAATCCTTTTTCTTCTCCCTTCTCCCTCGTTGCTCTTCTAACGTCTTCATTACTCAAGCTGTTTTGTCAGCACACCATTGGGTGTAACAGAATACCATACTGACCGACATTTAGGTCATTTCCTCCTCTTAAGACCAGATATTGCTTTGCCGCAAAGGTAGCTGGATAGCCAGATTGGAGCCCTTCGTTGCCAGATTGGGGACCCGGCTAATCTAATTAGAGAGTGAGGGAAAGAGGCCCCAGGGGCCCGCAGGACTGGGACTGTGGTGGAGCCAGGACTGGTTCCCCCAATTTGAAAAACTATGCGCCGCAAAATACAATGTGGTAATGTCTGCGGGCCTAATTCTTCCGGAGGGGAGAGAGCTGGACTCTGGGCTGCAGACAGCCACATCCCTCGCTTCAGAGGGAGAAAGAAAAGAAAAGAGAGGGCAGAGAAGAAAGAGTCCAAGGATGATTTATGTCCTGCTGCGCGGACGCAGAAATAAATCCAGCGACCTAGAGCAGAGAGGGAAGGAGGCCATAAAGCACAGGATCGGTTCAGAACTGGTTCCCTTTTTCTAAAACCCCAAATGAGCTAAATTGTTCCCAAACGTCAAAACCAATCGCTTTGTTTTATGTCTCCAAGGCCTTTTATAAAAGTATTCCCATCCTTAAGAGCGGGTGTTTCAGTCTCCAGGGTTAACTCTGGTTTGATGGAGCTAATAATTAGTCTTCAGTCGTGAACACGGTGATAGCTGCGTGGGAGGCCTCTTTTAAAAAAACGCACCTCTAATTTGAGCCGTAGAAGTTATTGAGGTTGTTGCTCTTTTCCTCGCCTCCAGCTCTCAGTGGTGGATGGAGGGGGGGAAAGGGCGGCACGGTGTCATGTTTTCTCACGCACAAACACACATGTGTGCACCTCCAGGTGGCCGAGAGCTGCGCGTATATTTCACACCCACTCTGCTACGATCAATTTCACTTCTTTGCATGCGTCTAGTTAAGTGTGCAACTTTTACAAGGTAGAGCGGGATCAGTTTCCCAGCTTCTTTCCGTCACCATTAAATGGTCCTGATCGTGACCAGTAAAATGATCGTTACTCTCATCCGTGACCTCACGAGCATCTGTTGAGGCGGACGAGCTGTGGTAAAACACTCAGAGTGCAGCAGCAAGCTCTTTTTAAGATGCAAAGCAACAAATAAATTCATCACCATTGTAGTTAGTAACAGTATCTTTAGTCTCTACATTCAGAGACAGATTGTAAAAAGATTAACTCTAGAGTAGATTAAAAAAAACAGCTGAACTAAAGGAAAAATATAAAATCTGAATGCCTTAGAAACAGTAATATCTCAAATCTGTTTAGACCATGAAAATCATATGAAGCTTTTTCTCTAAATTAAATTTTTTATTTAGAGAAAAATAAAATCCAGCGACCTAGAGCAGAGAGGGAAGGAGGCCATAAAGCCTCCTTCCCTCTCATTATAGGAGTAATGTCATTTTACATTACTCCTATAATGTAAAATGACATTTTCTCATTTTTTTTTTAGTTAACCATTAGCTACTTTAGCTGATCCTAATTCTGATAAACCAATGTAACTGGTTATCGAATTCTAATGCTTATCAATCAGATTTGTTGATTAAGATCAAGTCTCAAACTTAAATGAAGTCAATATTTTCAGTAGATTTTCTTTAAATTTTATGTAATTTTTATTAGAAAGACAAATGTCAAGTTGGTTGTGCAGCCAGTTCTACTTCTGCTTTTCAAAGGTGTACGGATTGAACATCTCTTTGCAGCCATTTTCATGTGCAAAGGTAAACGTTGAGTTAGGGGGCGTGGCTATCAGCAGCTCATTAGGATTTAAAGTGAAGCCATACAGCCAGTGAGCTAAAGGGAAAATGTAACTGACCAATCATCAAGTGCTTCCTCTCTGACATCAGAAAATTTCCCTATTTCTCAGAGTAATTAGCTCTCGTTGCACATTCCAGGTATTTGAACACATTTCACAGAATAAAAGTTGCTTTAAAGTGTAACTAACCCCTCTGTAGAAGCATCACACCAAATTTCCACCACAGTGGGCGGAGCCAAGAGACAATAAGGGGCGTGGCCAAGTGTGATTGATGAAGGAAAGCAAGTCTTGCCAACTCTGTCACTACATTTAGCAACTTTTCAGACCCTCTAGCAATGTTTTATCAATAAAGCAACTAGTGATCAATCTAACAAAATATTTTTATTTAATTACCTGTTTAGACAGTTTATCAGCTAAAAGGTTTAAAGACTCCTTATCAGTAGGTTTACAAAGTAATGACAAAATATAATTTTTTCAAAGTTAAATGGTTAAAATGAATGACATACATGCTTCTTCTCATTTAATATTGGGAGTTTATTTTGTCTCCGTAAAAAACCCCAACAAAATCAGACGGCTAGTTAAATTAAAGAGCAGCAATATTTTGAAGATAAAATGTCAAGATACAAATGTTGGCTCACACTGCATTCCCTAAATTTTATTTATTCTGAGGACAAGTATTTTTTCTCATAAGACAACTTCTTAAAAAAAAAAAAAAGTCACCTGGATAGAACCTCCCACAACTCCAACCTTTCACCCCAATAATATGGTGCACAGTGAAACAAGGATATCTGCTCTTGATACAATTTAAATGTCTCTGGAAACATAATTTTTAAAACTTCCACTAAATTTGAATGGGTGCCATAAATATTGATAGTGTACTACATTAACTGTGTACTTTACCTTTCATAAATCCCACATGAAGCTATAAAGTGAAACAAACAGCCTTTTCTGTCTCCCTGTGAATTCTGTTTGGCTTTATATGTACAATTAATCTTTTGAGAAAGATTTTCAACTTTGTTTTTACAAAGTGAGGAGCACATAGAGGAAGCTGATGAAGGTTTTAGTTTATTAAAACAGAGCTGACGTGCCTCAGAGGACGTAAACTGTGGAAAAGCCATACAATAACAACAGGGATCATCAGTTCTCAGATATCAAACATGTCTCATCTGACTACTTCTGTTCACATGACCGGACAAAACATCTGATGTTTCAGCTTCAAGACAATGAACATTTTTGTTTAGTGTGTAGGAAACACAGCCACAGATTAGCTACATGCCTAATTTGAAATATGAAAACATCTTATGAGTTTTCATTTGTTAGAGAAAGTTGCAACTTAAACTTGTGCTTAATTTGTATTTGCTTTTAGCTCAGCAGCTAATTATTTGCAGCACTTGGAAGCTTTTATTTCTGTCATAGAATCCTAAATAAAGAAATAAAAATCTACTAAGGAATATAAATAATTTATTAGATAATGTCAATGTCAGCGGCGTTATGTTGTAATGTAAATTTTAAGCTAGTTTTAGCCATAGATTTAAATATTGAGATGTTACAAAATCAGGCATGTTTTTCATTTGGAATATTAAGATTTTCACTTTAAGATAATCCGGCCATTTTTTTCCACTGGTAAGAACTGGTGAAACGGTTAGTTGTGCTAATCTTAATGCTAACCATAAACATTAGTTCAGCTAGCATGCTATACCAACTCCGTATTTAGTGAAAGCTAATGATAAAGCTTTAAACAAGCATTAATTCAACTATGTTGAATTATGTGTCGATGATTACCAAGTAAATTAGCACTTTTTTAGGAAAAATTTATTTGGGACTGGCTAAGTGCGCTAAGAATCTTCAAACTTAGCAAAGATGCTAAATGAAAAACTAGTTCCGCTATTATTGGATTAGCGAAAGTTTCCCTGCCACTTCTCTTTTTGTTTTTTCTACACAGACACTACAGTGTGTGATATTCTAAACAATGCATCAGTTTAATCATATGTAGTATATTCTGATAGACATGGCTGTTTTATAAAGCTGAAATTAATTATCAAAACCTAGAATAATTTAACAGTTTTTGACAGTAGGTAGTATAGATTTTTTTTGTGGATGTGGAAATGCTAAGATGGTTTCCATTCTGTGAACTAATACATATATTGTGAGTTTGAACTGGTAAAATAAGGAGTGATGAGCTTGTTTAGAGGGTGAATCAAGTATTTAAAGATTTAATAAGTGGTTCCTAACCACTCAAATACTCGGTGTTCACTCGGTGCTACATAAAACCAATGAAAATAATTTTTAATACAGAAATGCTCTGCTATGGTCTACACAATCATGGAAGACTGCTCAACTAACAGTTAACCAGCAGCTAGTCAGTGACACCATCCACAAAGCACAAAAGGTCAATGTTAAAATAGCTGGTTGTTCATGGAGTTAATCAGTTATATCAAAGTTTTTTCCCCAATAAATGCTATTTATTAGCTAATGTATATATGAAACTAATACTAGACCAGTATTTGTTTGTTGTAATGCTAACTATAACTTGGTACTAGTTTATTCTCACATTTTGTTTCAGTTCTAAAGATCATTTAAATAGACAAGAGACAAGTGCCTCAACAAAAAACACTAAAAATATCAAGTTTTTATTTTATTTTATTTCTTTTTAGGTGGTAGATAGAAATGTCTTGGAAATACATGAATACATTTTTACAAACTTTCTGATCCTATTGTTGTTGGCATACAAACGTATTTAAATTTACAGAACCCGCACACATTCAAACAGCGATTCACGCTTCAAAAGGTCAACGCATCAATATTGAACTCAACTCTCCCATTATGTCACAGCCACTCTGCCAACATTTATGACCTTTCAGCAAAATACAAAATGTTTTCTGTGATGCTGAAACCACTTTTAAGCAAAAATAAAAGTTGCATTATGAAAGCTCAAAAGAATTTGAATGTCATGAAGAACTTTAAGATTTTTGTCACGCAATTTATAAAGTAGAACTTACATTTGGTATAGATTCATTGCACAGACAGTAAAGTCTCCTCAGTTCATTCTGATGCTTCTTAAAATGTTTTAATTTATTTTACTTGATAATCCTCTGTGGTTATTCCTGTTGCTAGTACTCCTTTTCCTACTACTCGTTTCTCTTCCACTCAACTTTCCTTGAATACAGTACTTAACATTTTCAGGATTATGGTTTTCTTTGAAACACTGAATTTTGGGTTTTTTATTATCTTAACTACAAGAAAGAAACTATTAGTAAAAAGTTTTTTCACGGCATTCAAATTTTTTTAGCTATACTTGTGACTACAAAACCCTATTTCCAATTTACATTACTACATTGTTCCTGTGCAGTTATTGTTTCGTCTGAAACCCGATTATGCGTGGAAAGAGCTGCACACTGCATAAAATCTGAAACAATTTCAACAAACTGTGACTGAAGTGATGAATGGACTCGTGACATAATGTGACAAACATGTTTTTTTTCCAGTTTCCACTGTTGTAACCCACACAGATCCATCCATTAATGCAGTAATTGAGCCCTGAGTATGCAGTCCTCTGGACAATGATGCATTTTCCATTAACAGAGAAAATTTCCATTATTTCTACAAAGGAAAAACCTTGGAAAAACTTATTGTTTCTTTATGCAGTTTCAGATTCAGCATCCATTCTTCCTCTCTGGCTTTCTCACATGCTGTAAATCCAAAACAAAGCTCTCCATCTCGCCTTCACTCCTTCCCTCTGACGTTGACTAATTGTGCTTTCTGCAGATTAAAGCCACCAGATGCCCGGGAGAAACTGGCCAAACCCCCGTAAACTCACAGCTCTTTTTCTAGCGCTACCCTTTCTTGTGGAGAGCAGCAGGAATGCCAGCCATCTTCCCATCAGCACGGGACGCCGCAACATGTTCTCTTTAAAGAGGGTGTTTACAGTGAGCCGTTCCGCTGATGTGGGATAGATTTATTGCTTATTTACTCTCAGGCTTGGCCCGGCTTTTTGTTGCTCCCCTTTCTGATCACTTTCGATGCCTCACGCCAGACCACAAAGTGATGGCGGCATGTAAACACAACCAATGAGAGCTTGAATCCAGGAATGTGTGTTGGTGCTTGTGTTGGTGTGAGAACAGGGCATGCAATCTGTGCAAACATACCCATGCCTGCAAATGTGTTTGTGTATTTATACAGAGGATCTGTACGTACATTTATGCATCAGCACCACTAACTTGTGTATTTTTAAACTTTTTTAGCATTCCACAAAGTTTGTGTGTGTGTATATTTTGCCTCCCACTCAGAGTTGTGTAATTAGTTGGTTACAATCAGCGCCTTATAGAGGATCAATCAGGTGGAAGATAAACATCTGCTTGTATGACACACTTCATTAAGAGGGAAAATGGTGCATGTGTGATCACAGAACATCGTTAAGGTATTTACAAAACTGCGGCACTTTTTAACACGACTAATCCTCATCTTGTGAGACAATTCATCTACCCTCTGGTATACAAATCTTACACGATATTCTAAATCCTCCCTGTTTTGTCTTTATTCCTTTAGTCGGGACAACATTTTTTGACATGAGGCACAATAACTATATTTGAAATGCATAAAACATGAGCAAACCAACTGCTAAGTATAAGCAATACTTGAGGTTGAAGCAGGAAGTTGAAGCGTAAACTCTGATGGATGTTTACAACAGACATATTTTAACCATTGTTTCTTTTGTCAAATATGTGAACAACAATGAGGTTTGCCTAATTATCTAACTTCTTTTGTTTTAGTTTGTTTAGTTTCTCAGATCAAGTGCTTGTCAAATCCCAGAGGAACAAAAAAGCTAAACAACATGCAACATCATAATTTAAAGAAAGTAGATTTGTTTTACATTAAAAACAAATCTGGTAACTGTCATGAGGCGCATCCCTTCATCCCACTTTTGCTCATCAGCACATTGTTTCATAGGGTTAGAAGTCATGAAGTCAAAGAAAAAATACGCTCCCACATTGCCTTTTAAGACATTTTACACTGCTAAATGTTAAAAAATGTTTTTATAGCATCCCGCCAGCTTTCCTTGCTCTTGTAAATCTCTGAAATATGAGTGTGATTTAAATGTGGCCCAATGTTCACAACACTTATTCTTATATGATGAAATGCAAATGCTTTACTCACCTCATGATGCCATAGACACAAAACTGAAAGTGAAAATAATCCAATTTAGCTAATAATTAAAACTTCATTTTTAGATGATAAACCAAAAACATTTAACAGAAACAAACTATACAGTGCCAAAATGCACTATTTGTACTCACTTTGATTTTACACCATTGATCTCAGTCTACATGACCTATTCATCTTTGAAGTTTTTTTTAAAAGTGATGAAATCTTATGAAGTTGATATTGTGTTTTTTTCTCTCGTCTCTCTACACCCCTAATTAATGTACATGCAGTGAATCCCCAGTATTCGTAGGAGGTTATGTGACCACAACCTCCAATAAAACCAACATCTGAAATCTTTGAATCCTCGATATCCCCTGTGGAAACACGTATGATTTCCTATTTTAACAGTTCAGACACGACACCAAATATAGCCTAAAATGCATCTTTGCATGCAGTGGAAACCATCTTGTTTGGACTGATTGCTTTGCAAACACCAGCCAGTAGTAGGTTAGATAGCACGGATTTTCTGTGGAATATTTTAGATGCGCTCTATAAAAAAAATCAGCAAATACACAAATTTCCCATAAAAATTTGGTGTAACTTCGCATAAAAAAATGCACCACAAACAGTCGGGAGTCCACTGTCTTTGATTTACAACTCATGTGTCCATAAATTGCTGTCATTTCAGGCCGCAGCTACACCATACCAAATAATTTTTAAAGGGATACATTTTTTTCCATAAGAAAAAAAGTCTATACAATAAGTTTTTAGCAACAACATTGACATTAACAACATCCTAAGTGAGTATTAACATCGTCATTCCCCTTATACTCTATAGGACTTAGACAAATTTGGTTTTCTGTTGTTTTAAAAGTTTCAGTCGTTGCTTTGACCATAGATATTCTCAAGTTTAGGCAAGTAGCTATTTTTTGTAGCCATTTCCTGAATTTTTAGACTCCACCTATATGTCTGACTTGAATTGGACTCATGTTTTTCCCACTTTTAACAGCGACTGAGAGAAATCACCCTTCAAATTGGAGATCCTGAGGTTCTTTCACTGCAATGAAAGACTAATTTATTTGAAGGTGTAACAGCCAAAATTAGCAAATAAGCAGGAAAGGCACTAAATACCTAATAAGGCTGTATTCCTAATGAAGCTACTCATTAAAATGTCTTACATTTAATTATAAATTGATTTATGTACTTTATTGCTTCCAGTCAACCTGAAAGTGAATGCTAATTTGTTAATAGAAGTGTTATTCCCATTCTACTCACCCAGAAGTTGTTGTACTTTGTGTTTAATTGTAACTGTACACCCACTTTCTTTAGACTACAGATTTCAGTTTTCAGCAGATGGTCAGTAAAAATAAACACACGCCAGAGGGATTTCAGTACACTCAGATGTTGTTTGTACACTTGGCAAATCGCTTCAAACCATGCGTCAAAAACGTCAAAAAAAAAAAAAATCTGTTCAACCTCAAGTTCATTCACCCACAAATCATGTATTAATACAACACATCACGTAATCTCTCTGTAGCTGCAGCACAGGAACTGATCTCTAGATGTGAATCAGTGATTATTTGTGATCCAAGTGCTGGAAATCCTGCAATAATTCCTGAATGAGGCTGTTGTACTGAGAGACTACATCCTTTTTGTTAAGACAAACTGCTTTGATGCAGCTGTTCGACTCCAAATGTTTCCTCTGTTTTCTGTTTTTCCTCATATTTTCTTTCCTAAACCTCTTGGTCTCTCCTACACATCTTCATTTTCAATCATTTCCCACAAAAGGAAACATTTTATGTCTGTAAAATACAGCAGTGGACTATTTGCGAGTTGCAGTTGTTGCAAATCTGCTCAAGTTACCAATGTGAAACCTTTTTCTTTTAATATTTAATAACATAACAACATAGCCCATTTAATGCAGTGCATAACTGTAATTCATAATTCAAGTTTATTCATAATACAAGTAAAAATGCTTTACAGGACGAACAAAGAAACTGAAGTAAAATAAAATCATCTGATAAATCAGAAAGAAGTGTAAAGCATAAAATAAAAGCATAAAAACATGAGCGTATAAAAGGAAAATACATCAAAACTACAATATGTAACGAAGGCGTATTATCCTTCTGTATGTCATAAAAAACATTAAATTTATCGCACAAAATCATTTTTAGAAAATTAGATTTTACTCAGTTCAGTTCTGCCTATGTTGAGTTACTTTCAGAATGAGCCTTTTTAGGGCGTCTTGTCACTTTAAATCCAATGAGCTGCTGCTGGCCACGCCCCCCCACTCAACATGAAAAAGGCTGGTTGCTAGGCAATGAGGCTTGGCTCCTGAGGTTGCTAGGTAACAGCGCAGTGCCAGTTGAATGTGACTTAACAATAAGGAGGTTTTTGAATTGGACCATTTTCAGACACCAAAAACATTAAAATACTGCCCAAAAACAGCTGGGTGGGTTTTTTTTAAGCACTTGTGTTGTTTTCAGAAGCAGTTGAGACCCAAATAGAAGTACAAAAATTATTATGTCCCCTTTCAGCAAATAAATATCTAAGACAAGGCAAGCTTTAATGTCTTCAGTCCTTATTAGAAAGATCGAGGAGTTTCTGTATACCTCAGATTCAATAGCTGAAGAACAGAAACTACAAGCTGCTCCTCCTTGTTTAGGTTTTATTTTGGGAACAGAGAGCGATGAGGTTTCTAATGACCTGAGGGATCCACATGGTTCATACCTGACCAGTAAATCTGAAAGGTGTTAAGCTAAATAAAGCTTTACAGACCATGAACGAGATTTGAAATTGTATCCTTGGACAAATAGCAGTGATTAAGGAGCTGGTGTAATATTAATGTTCCTGGTGTTGGTTAGGATTCTGGCAGCTGCCTGATTGATTTCAGGACATTAGTCTAACTTTTTAAAAATAAATGTATAAACTAGTTTTCCTAAATGCTTCTTTATGGACAGGAAACCCCTTTATTCTGTTAAAAGATGCAGATGTTTGTAGAGAAATAAAGGGGAAACAATCAGCTGAATGTGCTTTATTTTAACACAATTAAAACTGTTTGAGTTTGGAAAAATTCATGTGCAAGTGTCACTATTTTCAGCTCATACACAGTATTTCTAGTAAATCCAAACACTTTAACTCTAAGGTTAAATATAGTAAGCAATTTCTACAAATTCAACTTGCAGGTTTTTTTGTCTTTATCTCTTCTCTACAGAGCCATGATTTTTTGAGATCAGGACTCAGGGAGTACTTCAATTTATTTACAGCTTAATTAAAAAAAAAAAAAGAGAGTTAATGTCATGTTGTTGCATAATCTACAGTTTATTCCCTTTGGAATAAAAGTAAATCCTTTTTCTGTACTAAACTTTAAAAATCTCATCATGGACCACGGAGATGTATATGAAGTGACGCGTTATGCAGCTCTAAGGTCTGATTTGTCTGCAGATACTTAAAAAAAAGTGTTGCAGTAGTTTCCCAAGTTCATCAGTAGCCTAATATACTATCCAATGTCAGTTTGATGGATTTTGATTGTCCGCTTGGAAAGGAACGGCTTAATTTGATCTTGTGCTGTGAAACACATGTTGTTTCTGCAGCATGTGGACCTCTAACTCCAGCAGGAAGACCTTCCTCCTCCGCCGCCTCCTCCTTTTGTTTTAATGAAACCCCAGGGAGGTTCTGGAAAGCCCTGGAACTCAGCGCAGTCCATCCCATCCAAACCGCCGCCTCCTCTCCGGTCCCAGCGAGCTTTGGACCAAACCCTGCTCTGCCTCCTGTGGGCTGCCCCGTAGCCACAGCAACTGCAAACAGGACGGGACGGGGTCCTGCTGAAAACAGGGCTATGGCTTCAGCAGATGTCACGACACAGGCGGAAAGGCTCGACTCCGGTCCGTTTGTAGCGTGACTCTACATGGAAATAACACACAGGCAGCGAGTTTTTACAGCTTTATTATCAGACTTCCTTTTTTTATATCATACTTAATATGACAAAACACTTGATGACTTCAGAGGTTTTAAAGTGTTATACCATAAAATTCAGGAAATTGCCACTACACAGTAAAACAACTGGCTGCGTTTGCGCGTTACGGCATGCCTTCGTATCCTCCCATTGTCCTGGCCATGCGTCATGTCCACATTGATGAAACGAGCTGCTCCGCTCTCCTGATTGGGCGCCGACGTGGGATTGTTCTGAGCCACAGTCAGGGGAAATGCTTGGGAACTCCACTCCCCAGCGTGAGAGGAGATGGAGAGCAGAACAGCTCCCCGGAGGCCCGAACTGTGACCCCTTCGAGTGCAAAATATGCGGAGGTCACCGGGTTTCTGTTAGGCAAGATCTAAATTTGACTGACACTGAGCAGCAATAACCCATGACTTCATAACTGCTGCTGAGACACGCTATTTATTTACAGACAGATAAATGTCAGGCACACGATTCAGAGTTTTCAAACATGGAAAACAATCTGTGATGTAAAGGAGTGGGAGTGAGGAATTTTAGCACAGCGAGGAACAGAGCCGGCACTGGAAAAGCATTTTGTTTCTCTTTATGGTCATAAAACAAACGTTCAAAGTGACTAAAAACTTTTATTCCCACACTGGCACCTTCTTAATATTCCATTTTATGTATGAACATAATGAGAAGTCAGACGGGCTGAACATGTAGCAGATTTCAGCTAATTCTAACATTGCATTAAAACACATTACATGAATCAAAAGAAATGTCAGGGACATAAAACTAATGTTATTTTCCCCATTTAACTGAAAATATCAATTGCATACTTTCCCTCCAACATTCAGAAAAGTGGATTCAACACACAAAGCCAACTACAAATGCTAAAATGTTTCTCAAATATTTGCAGGCCTCTACACGTACTGCCACTCCAGGTGGAGATGTTTTTAAACTCATTTTCATTTCAGACCATATCAACGTCATCAATGTCCTTAATGTGCCAGTTGTGGCAAATTAATAAACATCCTATTAAATTCTTAAAAATGGCATTTTCTCCAGTTGATGAGGCAAATTTAACACCTTTTCACATTTTTGTAAGTTTGCATGTTACAAATAAAAACTGATATGACTTCTTTATTCATAAAATAATATTTTAACACAAAACTTGTATCCTGAAGTTATGTGGCTCTCTGGAGTCATAAGGGCCATATAAATACCTATGGTGGGCAACATTTGGCCAGCGGGCCTTGAGTTTGACACCAATGGTTTACAGCCCTAAAGTAAATAAAACTTTTATTGTTGAAGTGTAATTATAAAAAACTTTTCATTTAAGTATAGTTATCCTATTGAGGAAAAATACACCTTTATTGATGCCAATAAGATGCCAAACTGTAAGGTGCCTTCTATTTTCTAGTCCTCTTTCTTCAAGTATTTTGAATCTTTATCTTGCTAAAAGTCCCACTTCCAGTTTTCCTACAGAAATCACCAGATTTTATTTAAAACATCCTGATCTTCCAAAGAATCCATGATGCCCTGCACTCTATCGGGGCTCCCAGAGTCTTTTGAAGAGAAACATTTCCCCTGTGGGCATTAAAATGTTTTTCCTGATGTTCATCATTTCCTTTAAGTCTGAGCCACCTTGACTATTTGTCTCTGAGAAAAGATCTTCCAACCTGAACGCGCAGTGAGACCGATGTGAGCGCATACATCTGTGTGAGTGAACAATAATTAGTGGTGCATTTAAAACTTATGCCAAAAAAATACTCGCTCTCTCTGTATTTTTTTGGCATAAGCTCAACTCAATAAAATGCTTAGTGTTCTTTCTGTGTTTTTGTTTTTGTCTAATCAAAGGATTCCTGGCAAATATGGCATTGCTTGGATGAGAAACAACCAATCACAAGCAGAATATTAAAATACTGCAACAAACAGTGGAAATTACAAAACTAGACTGTAGGACATATGAAAAAAAGGGAAGGTAATGCAATAAATATTGAATTTTGTTGCCTAATTGTATTTACTTAAGCATGCAAATGTGCTTGCTTCGGTTGTGTATATATGCAATATTCCTACATTTCTTGAGCTAGTCAAAGTAGCTCATAATTTCATCTCCGGATAAACTTTTGTCTAATTTCAAGAACTGCATTTCTTCCAGCTCAAATAAAGTAACACAAAAATAATTTTACTCTGGATTTTTGTTAGATAAAAACACATTCTTCATCTGAAAACTATTTTTTCTCATCTTTTTATCTCACCACTATAGTTTTCATTCAAGCAATTTCCAAGAAATTGGTTGAAATTATTCGGTTTCAATCTTATAGCTGTTTTCTGACTGTTTCCACACATAGGTGCATAACTTCAGTGGCATGTTTACTTGTCTTTCCCATTTTTGAAGAGTAGAAATTGAAAGAAAAAAAGAAACATGAAGATACTACTAAATTAAAAAAGGCTCATATTTATCTACTTGTTTTTGGTTGTTTTGTGCACATTGTTGCTTTTACATTTCTTGCACCACTTGCAAATATTTGCAATTATATTTTACTCCTCCCTTTTTTTATATATAATTCTTATTGTTTTTTTTTCCTGTTATCCTTTATTCTGTTTCTGTTTGTGATCTAATATGCATCATAATTTAAATCTGTGTTGTATCTCTTAAATTCACTAATTCAGAACCTGAATCAGATTCATGCCAGGAAAATAAAATTAATCTTAAGAAAATTACAGGTTTTACTGATTATAAGGATCAAAAACTTTGACTTTATTTCTTCTTAGAAACATTTTTTTCTGTACTTTTATCGGTTTTTGCTTCGTATTTCTTTTGCTTACAAGTCTTATATAAAGTCAACGGTACAAATTAGCGCTAACCAGCCTCTCACTCTTCACCGCTCACCAAGCCTTCTGCAGTGTTTATCCTTGTTAGTCTTATGTTTGACATGCAAATGATGACAGAACATTTAGATTTGGTTGGTCAGGTTGGAGAAAAGGTTACAGACTGTGCCACACTACCACAGATTTAGCTGAACACCAAGTTCAACCACTAACAAACCATTCTTTATTTAGATCTGTTTGATCATACGGTCAAATGTTGAGAGGCATCAATCTTTACAGCTGGATTCATATAAAAACAAAACAAAAACAGGAAAAATAGAAGCAGGTTTGATGTTTGTTCTTGGACTTAATTATTCCAAAAAGTGATAAAAGAAAATAAACTTATTAATTGTTAGGCTGGTGATGCTCCGGTTTACACTTCTGACAAACTTTATCACACATTCTTAACTTCATAAGGATAACCATAGATCCATTAGTCTATGGTTTATTGAGTCATTAAAGACATGTAGCTATGAAGATCATAAGGTATGTTGTATTCAATCTTAAACATTTAAAGCAAACCTTTTCCTAAATGTATAAAATTAGACATAAAATGACTTTTAGCTGCTTGAATTCTCAGCTTAAAGGTTGTTAAAGTACAAAAATGGCAGTGACTGATATAGGACAATAAACTATGCAAATTACAATTGCTAGGAAAAAATGGCAACAGGATTAAAACATTACAAATCATATTAAAACCCTTTCAGCCCGCCGATCCCTCGTGAGGGATGTGTTTTTGCTTGTTTTCGGCTTTCTCCGTAAACAACCGCTACACGTGACTTTGTTTTTTCTTTTTCCGTCCATTAAAGAAGGCTTTCATCATTCTAAAACTATCCTGCATACACGTTTTGCCCAACATGTTATGGTTTTACAGCTATTTCAAAACAGCTGACGAGCTTTAAAGGTCCTCGGAGATTTCGTAGTTTTCCTAAAACTCTCTTCAACAACAACCCTTTTAGTTGAGGAGCAGAGCTCCATCGACAAGAATCACATGACAGGAAAGAGACTGATCTCTGTAGATATAATATAATCGGCTAAAAAAAAAAAAATCATATAATCGGCTACGGCTCTAGCCCGGGGGGCTAGAGCGAACGTATGTTGTGTTCGCTTCCACCTTAGAAAGGTAGAGCGTGTGCTCCTTCACCCTCACGTCACTTCCTTCGGGGGATGGGGGGGTTGGGGGGCACCTATTTTTGTCTTCACATCTGCCTGAATAAAATGTAGTTACGACCCTGCGGTGATGTGCTTTATTCGATGTTTTGAATTAATTAATTATTAATTAATTATTAATTAATTATTAATTAATGACAACTTGACATTAACCAATAAGTCATTACTGTTTAAACTTTACCTTTAATAACATAAAGTTACCTGATTTTTAAAGTGCAATCAGTAATTATTTTATAACAAATTTATATCAGTAATGATTTCTTGGTTAATGTCAAGTTGTCATAACAAAGACATTTTGAATAATGTCAACTTTGTATTNTTATTAATTGTTAGGCTGGTGATGCTCCGGTTTACACTTCTGACAAACTTTATCACACATTCTTAACTTCATAAGGATAACCATAGATCCATTAGTCTATGGTTTATTGAGTCATTAAAGACATGTAGCTATGAAGATCATAAGGTATGTTGTATTCAATCTTAAACATTTAAAGCAAACCTTTTCCTAAATGTATAAAATTAGACATAAAATGACTTTTAGCTGCTTGAATTCTCAGCTTAAAGGTTGTTAAAGTACAAAAATGGCAGTGACTGATATAGGACAATACAAATGCAAATTACAATTGCTAGGAAAAAATGGCAACAGGATTAAAACATTACAAATCATATTAAAACCCTCTAAGCCCGACGATCCCTCGTGAGGGATGTGTTTTTGCTTGTTTTCGGCTTTCTCCGTAAACAACCGCTACACGTGACTTTTTTTTTCTTTTTCCGTCCGTTAAAGAAGGCTTTCATCATTCTAAAACTAACCCGCATACAAGTTTTGCCCAACATGTTATGGTTTTACAGCTATTTCAAAACGGCTGACGAGCTTTAAAGGTCCTCGGAGATTTCGTACTTTTCCTAAAACTCTCTTCGAAAACAACCCTTTTAGTTGAGGAGCAGAGCTCCATCGACAAGAATCACATGACTGATCTCTGTAGATAAAATATAATCGGCTAAAAAAAATAAAAATCATATAATCGGCTATGGCTCCAGCCCGGGGGCTAGAGCAAACGTATGTTGTGTTCGTTTCCACCTTAGAAAGGTAGAGCGTGTGCTACTTCACCCTCACGTCACTTCCTCCGGGGGATGGGGTGGCGCCTATTTTTGTCTTCACATCCGCCTGAATAAAATGTAGTTATGACCCTGCGGTGATGTGCTTTATTCAATGTTTTGAATTAATTAATTAATTTGTTAATTTATTGATTGATTTATTGATTTATTTATATTTTACTGAAAATATGTTTCTTTACTAGTAAGGATTTCATATTTATTTGTTCATTACTTTGTAGTAAAACACTCATAATTTTGATGTAATTACTATTTTTCTTTGCATTCAGTTCATTATTATTATATATATTATACTGTGCACAATGGTACATTTTGCATATAAATGGGGCAAATGTCACGACCAATGGTTATATTATATGTACTAAGTGTCATTCAATGGTAATCAGCTATTTAATTTAAAGAAATCCGCAGTATTGATGTGAAAAACACATTTGGCACAGTTTGGAGACATTTTTGGATAAATGTCTCTAAATGACCTCTCCATCTGGGACATTTCTCAGTAAAACATTTATAAGGTCCCCCTTGAAAATGAGATCTAGATCTCAATGGGGTTTACCTGGTTAAATAAAGGAAATAAAATAAATAAAAAACACTATATTTTTCAACTGAGTGAGTCCAAATTTGGTGAACTTTTACCCAACATGTAGATTTAAAAGTCTAAACTACTTTTTTGTGTGAAAAATAATATTTTAGTGATGTTTTGCAATGTTTATTTATAACAACATTTTGGTGTGGTAAACAATATGCTAAATTTATTGTATTTAATTCAGGTAGGATAAAAGCTATAATACTACTGACACCAGGAAACCGTTCTTTGATGTCTTACCTTTACAGAGGTACCAAAAGTTTGCACTTTAATCTGATAACTGTGAGGCTATTAGTGATTTATTTTTGGATGTTTACAAAGCCCTTTCCACCCGTAGGGCTTAAAGGGTTTTAAATAAAGCAAACATAAAGCCTTGGCCCTGACAAACTTAGTTTGTATTACAGCAAATATTGATGATGTTTCATTTATCATAAAAAGAGTTTCATACTTCCCAAACATTGGATAAATAAAACTCCTCCAGTAATTAAGTTAGTAAAGTTTATTTTTCACAGACACAAAGTGTTGTACATTACTCAAAGTTAAATTACACAAAGTAAAAAAATAAATAAATAAGGGGAGAGAAAATAAAGACATCAGAATTTAAAAGTTCATTTAATGATTGTTATAGTCATTAAATGAACTATGCTATTTTACATCAAATAGTTTGGGTTTTATCTTTTGCAGTTTATTACCTTCTGAATGTTTTTCAAGAAAATAGCAATCTACTATATTACTAAGCATATTTTAACAGGCACAGATGTGCAGATCAGTTTCATGGGCGACCACCGGAGGTCGCTGTTCTTCTGCTGCTCACTGACCTTTAAACCGGGGTGGCTGCAACACATTTAGGTCTTCTTCACGGCATTGGCACATTCAGGTTTGAAGGATCTCTGGGGTTTGCACCTGCAACCACTGCAACACCAAAAAATAAATAAAACAAACAAAACCAACATTCACAGCTGGTCAAACAGGTGAAGGAAGTGAACACATCCATGAGATAAACCAACCGAAAATATTATGCTTAATTCAGGCACTGTGCATGTGTTTATCTTTTTCTCCAGTTGGCTTTTTAAGTTAAACTAATAATTAATAGACGGTGTAATATTACACAGTATTGAGGTTAAAACAGGAAGAATTACTCAAGATGCATGAGCTCATTTTTTTGTAGTGAATTGTTGAAACGTTTAATCTCAAAACGTTCCTCCCCAGAAACCATAGCAACAAATAAATAATCAAAATGGTTACCAGTTGGTGAAATATTGTTTTGAGAATGTGATAAACATAATGGAAGACACCAAAAGAGTGGATGGTTAAAGCTATCAAATTACATGTTGATAGTAACTATGTACAAGTTTTATTAAAGAAAACTCTAATTTAAATTAGTTTGTCTATTTCTAAGAAATTTTACAATAAAAGTTTCATTTCAAACTGTTCTAATATAATTTGACCACAACATATTTCACCCCATATCATTTATTCATATATCAAGAAGGTAATGCTCAAAAATTTTAATGTCAGGGTTTTTTTCCCATTTTAAGTCAGTGGTCAAAACACTTATATTTTTTCTTTTTTATTATTGTTGCTATGTAGTTGTTTTATCTGTTGTTGGACCAGCAGCACAAAACAACTGGGTTTTTAAAAATAGATATAACAAATTCAAATTTTAGCTATTAGGTTCCTATTTTTTTTTTCTCTTTTTTTTTAGAATAATTATTCTA
>NW_006800189.1:403642-406027 GCF_000485575.1 Poecilia formosa | reverse complement strand
AGCATCTTTATAAAAAAGTTCTATGTTTTTCTTTATGAAACTGAAAATAGAATAGCGCTATATTTCGGTCCACTTTGCTTTCACATGTACGTTCGAACCGCACCAGACTTCATTCCAACCAAGCAGAGACCTAGGTTTTTAGGCGGATAAGAGTTCAAGTACCGGACTTTCCAGGAAAATACCAGAGAAGAACCAGAGTTCGGCTGAAGGGAACTAAACCGGGCTGGTGTGAATGTACCCATAGGTGGAGGGCATTTGGAAATAACTGGACCTGATTTTCTGGTGTACAGTGTTGAGGCTCAAGGTGAGGTCATCCAACGAGAAGTTTAAAATTGCTCACTTTTTCCACTTTGTGCTCTTTTTCTGAAATTTAATATCATGTCCTTTTCCTTCTTCTTCTTTGTATTTAAGATCAGATCGTTCTGCTTGCACCAGACTGCCAAATCTCCTCTCTGCAAGCGACTGATATTGATGTGGCTCCATCATCTGTGAATTTAAACGGTAAGTTGCTCTTGATGTACCTCAAATTATAAATTTTTAACAAATAAAACGCCTTAGATATGTTATAACACTGAAAATTGAGAGGATATAAACATATTTACAGGCTTAAATTGACCATGATATCTCCTAAAAGAGTCAATACATCTAAGTTTATTTTATCACTCTGCATATCTGTGTTTATATGAGAAATGTCCGTAATGTTTCCAATTTCAATGTTTAAAAGGAAACTCCAAGTCAAGGCTCTAATCACTGATTTATATATTTTCTCATCAAATGAATCCGGTATAGTTTGTCTTCAACACTGCACTGTCTAAATTAACAAATGCACATTTAACAATCTTTTAAGTGTTTAACATTCATCAACAAATAATTTTTCATGTTTTTCCGTTTAGCTTATCATGCAATGAAGTAAATCTACATAAATATTGTTCGATGAAAAACTCAAACAATTTGATTACATCAAACATTTTTGGTGTCAAATCGCCTCTGATTTATTCACCTCTATTAAATATCATCAATCTTTTATTGCTTGTGTTGACACCGTCGCATCTTAACAAAGCTGAAAAACTGGATCAAAGTAGTTTCATGCGTTACGTATAAATGTAATTTCTAGGAGACAAACACGACTGTTGCAGATCAGTCACATAATAATGTCGACTAGCAATGAAACTATTGGCACAGAGTTGGAATTAAGTGTTAATGAGATTCCCCAGTCTCACCACATTGACTTATCATTAGTCAGAAAACAGGCCGGTCACCCTCATGCTAACTCAGTGGAACAAATTCCTTGGGAATCATCCAAAAAATCCCCAGAAACCAAAAGAGAGAAGGAAGCCGTTAAATCATAAAAGGTTGACTTCACTCTTCTGAGTGATTTGCCTTATTGGAACAACATGTTGAAGCTGGACTTTCACTGGGACGCTGGATTGATGCAATATGGCAGAGAGCTCTTTGTCAGAGTTGCTGTATGTGTTATAGTGCGGAGTAGAAACGCTGGTGAGCAAGGCTGGTTTTGGTTGGTGGGTTGGATCTCACAGAACAAATGGGAATCGCTAATAGCCCAGTTTGTTAAAACGTCTGGAGCTGGTCCCTGCCTGGCACCTCTGGAGCGCTAAGAAGGCATCCACAGCTTTAGACTTTGAGGAAATGGGGCCTATAGCGCTGCGATACAAAGTAGATGCCACTTTTGGGTTTTTTTGGTGGCTGAGCCAGGGCCAGATCTAAATGAAGGTTTTAGAGCAGCGACCCAAAGCTGTTTGAGGTGTGGTCTGCCTTGGCGCGGCGGTCCCTGCACAGCATCACTCACGTCTACGCAGCTTTTAAAGCTGGAGACGGAGGGGACCAGGCAACTCCATCTCCCCCCATAATAGATGGTGATCTCACACTCGCTGTCTGTGACCATTACAGGCTTAAAAGATGACCACCTAAGAGCAGCAAATGTGTTGGATTACATCATTAAAACAGCAAAAAATAATCTGAGGACACATTGTCTTATCATAGATTTCTGTCAACTTCACCTTATGAGACATTTAAAATTTTCTTCCTTAGATTAACTTTTTAATTTTCCTGCAAACTGATATAAAAAAAAAGTGAAGTTCAACCGAATGGAGGTGACATTAGTGTAGCGTTTTCCCTGAAGTATTCTCCGTGTCATTCCCTGAGAAAGACGGCTGTTCCTCTTCCTGTAAGTGAGCCGTAAACATTAACCGACTGCCGTCGCCGTATATCTCTGACACGACGCTCCAGTCTGTTCCGTACAGTGGCTGTAAATCTGCGGCTAAAATTTGAAAGGAAATAAGCGACAATAACAGCTTCCACACCACCAACACATGTTCATCCAGACACCCTAAATACTGCGCTGTCAGGGAATTTTGTGATTTATCC
>NW_006800189.1:352665-403567 GCF_000485575.1 Poecilia formosa | reverse complement strand
TATATTAACTTGATGGCTCCTTCTACAACTAAAAAACTTTATTGTAAAAATTAGTGAGGATTTTCAGACCAGCTAAAATAAGCACATCAGGTTTTGCTTTAAAAGAAACTTTGTACTTAATGTATTAAATGAGGTTTCCTGAGCACTAAAACCTCTGAATGTTTCCATATTAGCTGCGAGCTAAAATAAGAACGAAAACATTTAATAATGTCTCTGTACACATGCACACTCTCTGTCTTTGTAAATGTTAATTTAATACAGTGTGAAGTCAGGAGCAGCATCAAAGCTTTTCTGCCACGAAGCAAATTACACGTCAAACACAAATAAAAGAGCTGTTAAATGTGGGAACATAAAAGGAAGCAGACACGGGATTAAAACTTACCAAGCATTCTTCCCACCTCTTCTCAGTCTGACACTTTATTTTTATCCACTTGTACAATATTTTAGAAGAACACGGCATAAAATAAACTAGAGATGGACTGGTCAGACTCCTTACTAAATAAACCACAAAATAAGCAATAAATGTGCTGCAGGAGTTTCAAATTAATCTGAGAACTAAAGAATATCTTCCCAGTTTATGCATCAAAGCATATTCACCTTTGTCTGTTTTTTTTTAGTAAAGTGCATTAAAACACATACTTTTGGTTGATTATTTTATTGACTAAAATTAGTAGAAGATGATTTTCATACTTTAAATTAATAAAAAAAATATTTCTGTGCATTTCACCTGCTGGCTCGTGATCACAGATGTTGAAGGGAAATTTTGATTTCATTCCCAGTCGAATTGAGTGGAGTATCTCTACTATAAACAGTTACTGGAACCACAAAATCCTCAAAAAAATGTTGCTAACTCCGTTTTTACTATTAATTTAATGCATACCTATATATAGCTCTGGAAAAAAAAAAAACTAAACGAAGAGCCCACTGCACTGAACCCCATTGAAAACCTCCTGGTCATTCCACCAAATATTGATTTCTGAACTCTTCCTGATTAAAACATTAGTATTGTTGTTTAGAAATGAATATGAACTTGTTTTCTTTGCATTATTTGAGGTCTGAAAGCACTGCAACTTTTTTGTTATTTTGACCATTTCTCATTTTCTGCAAATAAATATAAAAAATGTTCTTGTAATTTCGGAGACGTGTTGTCAGTAGTTTATAGAATAAAAGAACAAAGTTCATTTTTCTCAAACATAAACCTATAAAAAGTAAAAGAAGAGAAACAGATCACTTCAAGTGGTCTCTAAATTTTTTTCCAGACCTATTGTAGCATAAAAATGCACTAATAATTGAATACTGTATGTTTTTGTTTTTGAAAACGTAAATGATGCTTTTCTTTTTTTACTTTTATTGCAAAGTGAAGTTTGCTTATTTTGGGAGCCAGAAAAGCAGTGAGGAGGTGGTGGATGGATGTTTTCTTTCCGTGGCAGCGACACTGAGCTGCGTTCGCTGTAATCCTCCCTGCTGTTGTGACTGACAGCCACAGGTTTTAGCAACACACCTTCCTATGGGATTCTGTTGACTGTGGAAGAAAACTTGCCACCCTAACCGCCGCGGCCCATCACAGCGTTGAGCTCATCACAACCACAAACCCATGGGAAACTCCTTTTATCCCTCGCTTTCCTCCTGCATTTGTGTTGGTGAAGCACAAATGTCACTTTTCACAAAAAAACTGCCTAAAGTGTGCGTTTATATCAGCTGGAGAAAATGAGTTAATTTAGATGTTAACAGCTCATAAACTCCACCATTTGACTTCAGAGACAGAAGATGTTTAACAGTGCTAGAAAAATCTCAACATATATTTAAAAAATAAAGCAAACAAAGAATTTCAGGTCTGGTCAACATGATGGGCGTATTTTTAACCTAATTAAAAAAAAATAGCCAGGCAGTGGAATATTTTGGACCCACGACGAGGTAGAGACTGAGGGGAAACACCCACGCCACGGGCCGTCAGTGCTTCAAGACCAGCTACAAGATTGAAAACACGTGTGCATTAATACCTGCTCAAATATATAGCCTGGACTAACCTGCTAATAGCCTTAATTTGCAAGATAAACAGTAGAAGAGTTTGACACTCACTCACCATAAGGTGCTTTTCCTCTGCTGCTCTGCTTCTGCTGCCTGCTGAAGCCTTGGAGGGACTGGAGGGGGCGGCGGGGGGACGCCGACAGCGGCAAAGTTACTGCCTGCCTCCGCCATGCTATCTGCTAAAGTAATTTTCTCTCAAAGAGGAATTAATTTCCTTTCTCAGGCGGCCCACAGACTCTGTGGCACAGCCTGCGACGTCCAGCTGGATCCCCAGAGTGTGGCCGTATTGTGACTGTTCCCCCTGTAAACTCTGACTGAGCTGCAAAGTTTCTGAGGCAGCTACAAAATTACACTTTCTTTTATCTATTCTGGAGCACAAATTTATTTAATTCGGTGCAAAATGCCAAAGACAATGTTGATTTTAATTTGCAAAATTTGAAAGAATATTTCTGTCATGTTTAATATTTTTAATGCAGGATGAAAATGTATCTAAATATCTGAGAAGCATAAAATCACACCACTTTCACTTTAATGCAAATATATATTGGTTATGAACTTTTAAGAAATTCAGCTTTTTAAAAGTAAATGAAGAAAACTGGTTCAACATGAAGCAGCAGCAGTAAAACTCCATCAAATCTTACTTAAGAAGCATATTTATAAATAAAAAATGAATTTTTCTCCAGGTGCCAAAAACATAAATCTTAAAGTAAATGGAACCGATCTGTTCAGAGTGTACTCTGCCTTCTGCTTACTGACTGCTGGAAAACCAATTCAACAGGATAAAATGGATGAATGGATGTTTAAAATACAACAAAATCAGCTTGAATGAAGCAAAAAAGAAAAAAAATCTACAAAAACAACTCAGATGAATTAAACAGGAGAACAAAGAAAAATTGAAGGACATTTAAGAAGCTGTTTCCCAAAAATTTACTTTTATTTTGAAGGCAATCTTTACCAAAACCATGCAGCTTTTCATATAAGTCAAATATTTTTGCATTTGAAAGCTACAACTTCTAAGTAAATCTCAGTGTCATCGGTATAAAGCAGATTCCTTAAAAAATGTAGACTCTAAAACATACATGTGGCGCCAGCTGAGCCACCCAGTGCCCCAAACTAATTTCAATTTCAGTATCAAAACAATAATCCAAATACCAGGGATGTGGAAATTAACTTTAATCCCTAATGTTGCTAATCTGCATCATAAAGCTTCTGAATTATTGCATACACGCTGAACAACAAATGTATTTATTGTTTTTATCTGTTATTTTGGTTATTCAACCATCAGTTTGGTGCAGAGTTCTGTTTCACCCAATCAGTTTTCAGGAAAACTTGATCATTCATAAAAAGTCTTTGATAAAAATCCGTCTTTAGAAATGTGGGCATTGTCAGTGGAGACGTCTGTGCTGCTGCTGCTGCAACATGTTTAGCACTGAGATGCTGCTTTAGGTGAGAAAAGCTTCGCTGACGGGCCAACTCCTTTTTTATACAACTTACACACAACAACAGTCTTTTCCAGGCCCAATAGATCTTTTGTTGAAGCAAAAATTAACCCTCAATGTGCCAAGAAAAGCAGCTTTGTTGCTCAAATTGCTGTTATTTGGGGATGTGACTTGTGAGTCAGATTTACAGGTGTACCAGAAACAAAATACAAAGGTTCCGGCTCGGGACTTTTGTTTGTGAAAAAAAAAAGAAACTAATTGCATTAGTATTTGTAACGCAGTAATTTCTATGTAATTAGGCTAAAATGAAAGTGATAAAATCCCGGCTCTAATATGTATACATGGTATATATGTATATAAAATTGTAAATAATTTCAGGCAATAAGTAATTAAGAATTGGGAAAAAAAAACTGGGCCTGATACGAAACCTTGAGGTACGCCTCAGGTCATTTTAGGTTATTTGAAACATTAATAACTGAAGAGTCGAGAAATGATGAAAGCCTCAAATAAAATCAAAGTCAAGTTTATTTGTAAAACACATTTCAGCAACAACCAGTTCAAAGTACTTTACATCATAAAAACTTTATACACTAACCAATTATGAAACAAGCAAAAACATTACATTTTGTCACATACTGTCAACAAAATCAATAACCAAATATACAGCAGACGTATTGATTAATGTTCCAGTTGATAGGAATCAAATCCACTCTGAACAGGTGGGTTTTTAATCCTCAGTGTTTCAGCAGTTTCCCAGTTTTCTAGCAGTTTGTTCCCTATTCATGGTGAATAATAAACACATGATCTGCAAGATTTCATGCAGATGTGATGTGAAGCAAAATGAGGGCAGAAACCAAATGCAACAATTAGCAAAACATCATTAAAAAAAAGTCAAAGGAACCAGGAAGCATTACGGCGATGTGAGCGTGACCCGAGGATAGTTAGGTTCTGGTTTGAGTCCATGCTGACAAGCGCAGGGTAACATGCTGGGTTAACCTTTGACACCTCTCTCTTCCATCTCCCACTTCCCCTCATGCGACCTCCCTTCCCCTCCGCCCCACCCACCAAGTACCAACACCGTTTTCCTAAAGAGGAAGTAAAAAAAAAAAGGTGGGCACCAGAGGTCAAATCCGAGTCCAGATTAAACTGCCTTTCTTTCCTAAAGCTCAGCCTTTTTAATAGTGCAGATTTATTGTGCTGTGCTTTTTGGAGGATGATCATATATATGTGGTCAGTGGGGCCTATGCAGCCTGTGACCCAGCCTCCCTCTCACGTTACACCCTATTTATAACATCCCCTTCCTTGACTCCCCTCGTTCTGCAGCTCCTAGGAACCTCCTGTGCTTCCAGCCTCGAGCTCCAGTCCTCTGTTCCTCCTGACATCTGAGAAGCTCTGCTGCAGCTTGTCCTGGGCTCTCTGTTTATCCTGCACAGCCTGCCAACCAGCCGCATGCTCTGGATTACCACAGGACGCCCATTTCTCAACTCCTTTTGCTTTCTGACTATTTCATTTCTAATTTTTTTTTCTTTTTTTGTTTCAGTTTAAAGGAAAAGTTTTGGGGAAGTAACCTGGATATGTGCTTATGATCATTCTCTTTTTTTTTGGGTTGGTTTTCTTAACTTCGCTCATCCCGGCCTCACTGGAGGGCCGTGTGTGTGTTTGGGCTCCATGGATCACACGCTGTTCGGCTGCCTGCGCAGCCCCCACGCCCCGGCGCAGGCCCTGCATCCCGCCTTCACCCAGTCCCCCCTGACTCTCCACGGACGCTCGGATCACATCTCCTACCCCGACCTGGCCTCTTCCTCGTCGTCCTCCTCCACGTCCTCGCCATCCCCGTGTGTCATCTCCAGCTACTCGGGTGACGACGGCCTGTTTCCCGGCCAGCACCACCACCACCGGAGCCACCTGCCCTCCCAGCAGCATCACCACCAGCCTCAGCACCACGGATCCTGGCACATCCCACAGATGCCGTCACCTGGCGGCGGCTCACGCCACGGCCTTTGCCACCCGCATTCCCTGTCGTCCCACGAGAACGGGCCCACGCCGCCGGACCTGGGCCACCCCGGGCCACCCAGCATGTGCGCCAGCACTCCGACTCTGGGCAGCGGCAGCACCCCGACGGGGGCTTCCTGTGTGCCTGCAGACTTCGGCAGGCAGACTCTGTCACCCGCTGAAGCGGAGAAGAGGAATGGCAAGAGGAAAAGCGACAGCTCAGGTAAGATGAATTCTGGGAGAAAAAGGAAGCAAACTGGAGTCATTTCTTCTCATTCCCACACATCTGCTGGGGAAAAATAATCCGCTTTGACACATTGAAAAACAAAAAGACTGAATTTGAAATTCTTTGGAGATCTTTTTGAAAGGGAAATGCTTTTACATAAATATCAGCTTTTTCCAGCCAGAGCTCCAGGATACCACAAACATCTGTACGCGTCAGTCAGGATCATTCAACAGCTCAGCTGTTGGGAGCTCTGCAGCTCGGACAGAAAAACAGAAAGCGTGTCTGAGAAGCAGTTTGTAGGTGTTGGCTGATTCAGGCTGCAGGCGCACCGAAGCGTGGGGCAAAAGGCCATATCACAACTGCAGAGGCACTTCTTACTACCGCCGCCGTATTTTGCTTTTAAAAAAAATCACATCTGGTTTGTTGCGACACTCTTCAGAGGGCAGAAAATGAGGTGCACGGTAAAGAATTGATGTCATGGATTGTAAAAGGGCAGCAGCGGCGCCTCGTGCCGCACTAAACGCCTGGCAGATGCAGACTTTTCCTGCTTTTCCTGTTTAAATCTTGTGGTTAATATAAATCACAGTTTTTGGCGTTTCTTAAAAATATACAATAGTCTAGGAAATTCTAGACAGTAGGTGGGACTATTTAAAAAAAAAAAAGATTTATTAGCATTTGAAAATAAGTCTTAAATATTCCCCTTTTATTGCCATATTTAATACGTGTTTTAAATTAATATTTTTTTAAAGCAGGGAAATTTTAATAAACTAATTTACTTAAATCAGTTTGCAATCAGCTGTTTATACAAGCCTTTAAAAACAAACCAACATGTTCAGCTCTTTTTTATTTTGAATAAAGTTAAACCAGTTTTATCTAAATTTCACCTGGAGGACCTGCAGGACTTTTCCCACCACGATAATCAATCATTATGATGACAAACGGTCAGGTTTGGGTCACCGAGCCGCTTGCTGGGAATGTGATGTTAGTCAGAGCTTCAAGGAAACGACTCCTCCCTGCTCCTTCTGTCCTGTTAACACTGAAATCCTCAGAACTGATCTGCTGCAATCCTTTTGGAAAGCGTGTTTACTGTCGAAACCACTGATTTTTGTCTGATGTTTTTGCTCAAATTGCAGGCGAACTTGGCAGGAGACTAAAATGCTATCAGGACATTTTGTGGGATTTATTGTGAAAACAACAAAATGTTAATCTGAGTTGATTTTTGGCAATAAATGTGTCACTTCACTTCCATGTGCATCATCAAAAGGGCTGCACAAAATAATCACAATCATGAAACCAACAAACCAGCTGCTTTATTATCAATATGCCACAACACAATCTAATTTCTAAAGTTTGTTTTCTCTATATTTTTCTGCATTTTCTGACTGGTTTTATTTGAACAGGCCTGAAAACAAAACAACTGGGAACAATTACATTTTGAATTTATCCAACAATTTACTGCAGTGTAAGGAAAAATGGCTCAATCATGCAACCCAAGCTCATCGTTTTGTTTGTCTTCTGCTGAATGATCTGTTATCCTCATGGAAAGTGGTGCAATCACATGTTTAATCCACTAATTCCACAAACTACCTCGGATTTTCCTCCGCTGCTTCGAAAACCGAGCTTCTGCTTCCAGATCCCGCTTTCCCCCGCAGCCTCAGAGGAGCGGCGCGTCCTCGCCGCCGTGCGACCAATCACTCTGATTATGGAGGCTGGCTGTGCTCTGCCTCAGTCAGCTGTCTAAATATCAGGCCGCTGCCTTTCGCATGAGATGCAGCTCTGATTGGGTTTCAGCATCTGGACCAGGAGCTGCAGGGGAAACTTGAACTTAGATACAGAAATGAAAACCAAACCCGAGAATTAATTTCCCCCCTCCGATCTGAACGGGTTTTCTGCTGCCGGTACCCAGTTGAGGCTGTTTCCTTGAGCTCGGCTGCAGGCTGAGCTAATGAGATGAGTCAGGGTGTCTGGTTTCAGGGCAACCTGCTCATTTTTTTCTCGGGCATGTGAGTCTTTTCTTCGGGTGTCTATCCCCAGTTTATAGGGCTGTCAAGGGAGTGGTTGTCCTTTAAAAAAATACCAGATTTTCAGAGTGGAACAATAAAATGGTTTTAATTTGTTGAGGCATTGTTGTCTACAAAAGCAGGAATGACGAGTAGGAATCTTCTTAAAGCCGCTTTGAGTTCTGTTTGCTTGAATTTGAGAACAAAATAAATTTAAAAAACACTAATTTTACAGCAGAGGGTTCTACTTTCGAGGATCTGTTCTTCTGTCGTTTCCCCTGAGGATCCCTGCTGAACTTTGCCAGGTTCATTTGGCAGCCTCAAACGGCATGCCCCGTCTGGGTGTGTGTGCTTTGCCCGCATTATTCCTCCTTTTTTGTGGACAGATGAAAGTTACAGCGGGGACCTAATTGGTGTGGTGCAGCGGCGGTGCCATAAAAGCTCCCCCGCTCGTTTTAACTGCAGGCCCGCCTGCTCTAAAGCGGCTGTCTGTCTTCTGCTTTCATTTTATTCTTTTTTTTTTTTTTTTTTCCCTTCCTTTACGCAATGTCTGTGTAAAGGAAAGGCAGCAGGTCAGATTGTCTGAAGGCCCCGCTTCAGGATCGGCAACTTGCTGCTCGGTTTAAAATTACAGGGAGGGGAAAGCCGGGTCAGAGGGGAGCCAGGCACGAGCTGCGGGGAGAAGCAATACCATGTTTAATTTTACAAAATTTATGTGGGAATTCTTGCAGTTTACGTCTGTGTTTGTTTGTCTTGGCTTCTCAGTCGGCCTCTGCATCTCTCCCTCTGGCTGTTTAGGTGGTATGTGAAAGCCGTTCTTCTAATTAGACAGAAAGACAGCACCAACAGGGCTTCCTTCGTCTGGAGGAGAAGAAACCTTAGATGTGTCTGCAGGACTATTTACAGTTTAGCTTGACGCAGACCTGTTGGATTAACGCACGCTGCAGAACCGAACCACTGCTGAGTTTCCATGGCGATTGTTGCTTCCTTTAAGACTGGTATGTGCATGTGAAGCGAGTCCAGCGAAGCCGCAGAAAACGCTATAAAACAGGGAAGATTTGAAAGGCAAATTAACAATTTGGAGCTCATTTTGAAGTGCATGAGCAAAGAAAAGCAGCTGTGCCGAACTCAAACGATGTTGGATATTAAAGTTTTTCCTTTATGTCTCATGCAAGTGAACAATTTGTTTTTCTTGTATTAAATTCAGGCCTTACTTCAGAGTTCTTGTTCTTAGGGGACTCATTTTTTCGCTGATTGTGAACAACTTTCAAAACAAATCTAAAAAGAAAGCAAACAGAGAGTCTGGAAGTAACGTTTCCTGTTTAGTTTTCCTGATAAACTTCAGAAAAAAAGCAAGTCCTTCCATCCACTTTGAAGCTTTATAAACAACAACTGGACAGTTGAGCTTGACAGACAGCCCTCACCTTTTTTCTTGCACCTGTCTTCGTTTTCACTTTCTGCCCTGAGCTTAAGAGAAACCCCTGTGTGGTGTTTGATTTCAGAGTCCCAGGACGGGAACTACAAGCCAGACGTGAGCAGCAAGCCCAGGAAGGAGAGGACGGCGTTCACCAAGGAGCAAATCCGCGAGCTGGAGGCCGAGTTCGCCCACCACAACTACCTGACCCGGCTAAGGCGCTACGAGATCGCCGTGAACCTCGACCTCACCGAGAGACAAGTACGTCCCCGCTCACTCCCGGGCTCGGGCCTTACCGAACCCTCCATTAGCACATTAATGCCATGTTGTGAAAACAGAGGCGCCCTCAGGACTAGAGGAAGGCTTTTCACTCGCTACTGTGTTTTGGTAACTCTGTTGCGGGGGCTCATTGTGCTCCAGATGTGGCTGCGTCATTGGATGATCATATTCCAGATGTTCCCGTCTATTCTTTCAGGCGGGCTGCAGACGAGGTTGAAGGAAGTGCTGTCTAGCAAGCCGCTTCCCCTCTCCGAGCGTGAGCCGCTCGCTGTAAAACGCAGGCAGGTGAAATAAATAACAGGAGACAAACGCTTGGAGGAAGGAAGCGGCGCGCGGCTTGTCGTTCTGTGACACCCTTTTGGAAGCCGTAACTCACACCTAGTTGACGCGCCGCCAGTGATTTTGGTGGTTAAACGGACCGCAGATCCAACGTAAAAATCATCAGGAGTTTTTAGCTGAAGCCTTGGAGGCAAATCTAAAAGGTAAACGTGTTTGCTTTGACTTTATGTCATGCAATCCAGTCTAAACTGGCTGAAATGATCTGGATATTGGTTCCTTTGGATCATGCGTGTCAAATTCGAGGTTCGGGGGCCAACTCCGGCCCGCCATAGATTTTTATGTGGCCTGTTGTGAACTGCTGAATGTGAAAAGATGTTGAATTTAATTTTTTAAAAATTACCCATCAACTGCAAATACAGCTACTTATTAATATTTTAACAGTTCTTAGTGGGTTTTATTTACACATTTGGTATTTACAGTCTCGATATGACCCAAAATAAAAATGAATTTAACACCATTTCCTTTAGATCATTCTTCTTTATATTTTTGGATTATTCCTAATTACTCCAAAAGTGAATGCTTCAAGCAGTGGCCATCATCTCTGCTGGTGTTTTTCAAACTTTAGATTTAGCATGGCATCAAAACGCATTTATTCAGAAGAAAAGCATCTAAAATATTCAGAATAATCTCAAAAACTGGAGCACAGGACCTTTGGTTTTGTTACAGCATCTTTGTCTGTTTCTCTGTGTAGGTGAGAAGAGACCAAACTCCACACTGGCACTTTTCTCCCTTTCAGTATAAAATGTGCAGATTAAGCTACTATGTGAAGCACTCCACACCAAAGCAATGCAACAGTTAGTGGTAATAATGGCACGCAGCACCTTCACTTTATTATCAGCAGTATGTAGAAAGTGGTATGGTACACCCACTCGTCATTTTATAGAGTAGCCATGGCAACGGACCTCATAAACTAGATGACCAGGTCTGGTTACTGGAGTCGTATCTTAAACCAGATTTTATTCATTATTTCTAAGGAGAAATTATGTAATTTTAACAGGTGTAGCAGTTTCTAGAAAATAATTTTTTTTATATATATGTATGTATACCAGTTTATTTTTAAGATTGTTTAGTCCAAACTGGCTACTTAATCAGCTTCTATGTTGACTATTTGTCGATTTAAATTTTTATAGATGGTCATAAGTAGAAAATCTCTGAAAAGTTCTTAAAAACCTGCATCTTTAATCCTCTTCAGTTTTTCCTTCTAGTTCAGGGCTTGTTGGACTTTGCCTGATAGCCATTTAATAACAAACACCATTACATTTTTTGCTCCCAACAGGCACTAAATATATGTCACTGTGTGATAAAGAAGAGGTCAAACAGGTGAGCAAGGGGAAATGATCAGAGCTCAGTTATTTTGAAGCAAGGAGAGGTTTTGTTTCTCCGTTGGACATTTAGTACAAAGTTAACAGGAAATGAGTTGAAACATGCAGTTTTGTTTGTTTTGAGTTTCTTGGTTTGTATGTTTCTTCCTCATTAGTAAGGCAGCCTATTTAATGTTTCCTGTCAGAAAGTTTAAAACTCCACAATCTGCATTTTAAATATATATAAAAAATCAGCTCCAGTCCAAATTTCCATATATAAACTAAATTTGGTCAGGTCTTAAATTGTTGATTCATTTGTTCAGTCCTTCTTTTGCATTTTTTAAACATGTCCGTTCGTACTCTTGAAAAGGGATTAATTTATGTTTGGGGAATTAAAAATCAAAAACATTCTTGCTGCTTTCCTTTGCATGCAGGAAGCTTATGTGTAGTTAGTTAGCTATAACAAGCAAAGTCCTCAAAACACACTGAGCTGGAATAATACTTAATATTTAAAAAGCTTAATCCAACTTTAGTGTTAAATTTAAACAATAGAAGTCTTTATAAAACACTTAAACTTACTAAAACTGGCAGATTCTCTAGTTTTCTCTCTGTTAGTGACATTTGTCAGAAGGAAGTCATTTGCTTCTCTCTGCAGAAAACTCCACCTGCACTGAACGCTAAAACTAAAATATGTCTCTTATCTCAGACAGGCAGAAGGATGTCTGATGAGTAGCCAAAGAAACTACAGATGCATCTGCTTGTGTATTTCCAAAAACGTTTCGGTAACACTTTATTTGAAGGGGGTTGAATAAGACTGTCATGACACTGTCATAAACATGACATAACACCTGTCATGACAGTCTTATTCAACCCCTTTCAAATAAAGTGTTACCAACGTTTCTAAGGAAGCATTAGAGATGATCCTGGACGACTGAAAGTTAGCCAGTGACAAGAAGTCTTTCATAACGAGGAAGTAAAAATAATGAACCGACAGCTAAAAAACTAAAATGTGTGTTTGGACACCAAAAAGGAAGGGAAGAAAGAGTATCTGTTTTCAAAATGTGAAGCTAAAATACGTATTTAACTTGTCTAAAGCGATATTAATGCACCAGAATCAAAACTAAGATTCAGTGTGCAAAAAGTTTTAATTTTTTAAAAAGCAAAACACCTTTCAAATTAAAATTCTTTGTATTTCCACTAAATTTGAACCTTTTAGCTAGAATTAGCAAGATTTCTCAACCAATGACAGGATAAAATCTGCTTTTCACGTAGAAATACTCTTAAAAGGCAAAACAAGACAAATAAAAATAAATATTGATGTAAGATTCCAGATTTTATCAAATTAAATGTCCAATGGGGCAAAAAAATAAAATTAAAGAAGCTCTACTTATCATTTCCTTTTCTTCATTTAGATCCTCGAGTATTAAAAGTAGAAGGTCGCTGTGCAGATTCAAGATTCTCAGATCATGACTCAGAAAAATCCGTCTTTTCTGGCAGGTTTTAAGGGGTTTTCAAAGTAAAGCAAAGCTCTAAAGACACCTGCAAAGTCCAGCTTGGAAAACGTCACATGCTTCTTAAAGTTTTGAAGTAACGCTCCCCTGTCGGTTCAAATTATAAAGTTTCAGAGGCTGAGAAGAAAGAAAACTCCGATCGATTCAGCCAGCGTGCTAGCAGAGGGCACAGAGTTTGCCATCCTGCAGCGCTCTCCCACATTGTTGCAATTAATCTTCCAGTGGCATCAAAATGTGGTGCATATTGCGCCATAGGTTGCCTGTGTGTGAGAGCTCGCAGCAGGGGACTCTGAGGTAAATACTGGCATTAGAATCGGTTGGCCTGACTTATGCTGCGTGAGCCGTCTGGAGAAATTCGATGGATTTTTAATGTGCTTGGAGGCTGTGAAAGCTGGATTATTTTTGAAGAGGCGTCAGAAAGCAGAAACATTTCGCATGGTGGAAGTCTGACCATTTTAGATCCTGGCAGAAGTTAACAGCCCTGGTAATATTACCACTTTAGTATTAAAATCTAAAACCTTTTACTCCTATTAAAATAAAATTAGAGCAGCTTATTTAATGTCTGCCTCCCTGCTCATGCTGCACTGTTTTTACTGGTAGATTTTATGTAGCTGAAATGTGTTTAATGGCTCATTTTTTGGTCCACAGACCTCTGAGTATTGGATGCAGATTGATGTCATCATACACGTGAAGTCGGGTCGCTCAGAGAATCTGAATTTCCCCAGTTTGCTTCGAAAGCGACGGGTTTGTGTGACATCAGAGCCAGAAACGTGTCGCCGCCTCAGGCTTGTAAAGAATCCGCTCAGATACTCGGCACCCCGTCCGTTCAAGACAAACGTTTGCGTTGTCGACTAACTTCCTGAGCATGTGATGGCTCCGCTCCCCAAAAATAAACCCACCTCCCCCTGTGTCAAAGGGGACTCTCCTCCCGCCCTCCAGGGCCCGGAGGCGGCTCTCTGCAGCTCGATGTGTAAACCGTTTTAAGCAACAGCTTAATCATCAAATACGGGAGAGACTGTTGAGTCAGGGAAAAGCAGGTAGACGCCCCGTGGCAGGTGGAGCCGCATGTCCACATATAAAGGCATCGGGTAAAGAAAGTACACCCCGTTCAATGTCAACGCCTTACAAGTTTAAATCAAAGAAAAAGACGCAAACAAATCAGAATTAGCGTTGTTGAAACAACAAAATCAAAATGGTTGTGCAAATGATGTATGTTTGCAGATGTAGTTCATTAGTTGATCATCATAAATGTTGATAAAATCAGTTTTCTGCTGAGGAACGTACAGATCAGAGAAGCAACTGCTGCTATCCACCAATCTTGGAAGGGTTATAAGGTCATGAGGTCATCTCAGGTTAAATTGTTCTGCAGGGAAAATTTTTATTTGAAAGGAAAATATTTCAGATCAATTCACGTGGTCTGCCAACTCAGACAGTGAAATACTCAGAGAAATTGCCAAAAACCCAACAGGTTCTTCTCAGGATGTAGGGCTCTTTGTAAAGCTTAGCAATTAAATTGGTTGGCCCAGTGGTCTGATTCATGCTGGACAGGATGTTTTGGAGAAATCTGATCAATTTCAAAATCAAAGATCAATTTAGGAAGGACTATGAGGTCATGAGGTCATCTCACATAAAATTGTTCTGCAGGGAAAATTTTTATTTGAAAGGAAAATATTTCAGATCAGTTCATGTGGTCTGCCAATTCAGACAGTGAAGCTCAGAGAAATTGCAACAAAAAAAAATCCAAGGTAACAGCTTGGTAATAAAATCAATTGGTCACAAGGATTGATTCATGCTGTTAAGTTTTGGAGAAATTTGATGATTGCATCTAGAGGCTATAAAAACGAAACCTTTTAAATAATAAAATGCAAGGCAGATGTGGAAATGAAGCATGCTGCATCCCCATCAATCTGGGAAGGGTTAAAAGGTCAAAGGTAACCTCAAAGAGACATAAAAGTATTTTTAAGCGACAAATGTTCTTTACGAGCTGAGATCGTACAATTCTGAGAGAAGTGGCAAAAACCCAGGAGCGTCATTTCATTCTCCACAGGCCTCAAAAATTCACATGATCGATGTTAAAGTTCCTGACAGGACAATTAAAAAAGGACCAATAGACCTCAGAAGGAATGTGCTTTGGACAGACCAGACCCATTTGGACCGGCACCGTCGTCAGGCAGAACAGACTTCACACCAGCTGACATTTATGGAGGCGGGGGAACTGGGTTTGTTTTGTAGCTGTAGGACCAGAGGATGCTGCAGTTTCCGAGCTGACCCTGAACTCCTCACCAGGGTGAAGCCTTCGAACTGCAGAATTACTCCAAATCTTCCCTGCAAAGAAAGAAATCAGGGTTTTCTGATCACAACCAAAGTTCAGTGATTTGACCTGAAAGGAGCAGAAATCTGCAAACCTCTGATTTTCATTCGCTCCGTTTTTATTTTACGCTCATCATTATTGTTTGCTCTTGTCAGCTGAAAATTGACTAAGCTGGAATATTTACAGAAATGTTTATTAATGTGCAAACACATTAAAGGACAGTGTGGGGATGATAAGGTCATACAGAAAACAACAGTTATTCCTACTAAAGGTTGCAGCTACTGCTTGACAATTTATCGCTTTGTTTTTCATGCAAAATGTTTCAATTTTTGCTTTATTTTTTTATTTTATTTTTTTTAAACTAAATGATATTTATGATACCTTGTCTTTACACTTGACGGTAAATTGTAAAACTTATCTTTTTATTATTTTGGTTCCTCCTGGTATCATGTGTAAAAACCTACATCAGAAAGGGAGATTTATTTTTATTTATTCACCAGTTGGAGATGAGAAATTACGCTGGTGTATTAGGGCTATTCTAGATGAGGAAGGAAAAAAGGAGGTATTCATTTCCACCAGAAAACTCAAACATTTTAAGATTCATCTTAGAAATTTTCTAGAAAAGCAAAAACATTTCTCAGATTGAAAAGTCAAAACATTTGCTAGAAAATTTTCAGAAATTTTGAGGTTAATTTCAGGGGGTTTCTGGAAAAACAAGAAAATTTCTGATTTTCTAGAGTTGAAAATCAGCTGGAAAAAAGTTGACCTTTTTGAATTCTGAGATTAATCTCAAAATTTTTTTAAATTTCTAGCAAGTTTTCACATTTTCAAGCTCACAAATGTCCTTGTCTTCTTATTTTTTTCTTTTTGAAAATTTCTGAGAATAATCTAAAAATTTCTGAGTTTTTTCGACCAAATGTTCGACTTTTCAAGCTCAGAAATGTTTTTGTTTTCTTTCCAGAAGATTTCTGAGACTGATCTCAACATTTGAGGGGTTTTTTTCCTAGCAGCTTTTTTGACACTTGGATGTCAGAAATGTCCTTGTTTTTTGTAAAACATTTTTAAGAATAATCTCAAAACTTCGTTTTTTCTAGCAATTTTTTGACTTTTCAAACTCAGAATTTTTTTAAAAGAAATTTTCTAAGATTAATCTAAAAATGTAATTTTTAAAAAAAGCTAATTTTCAACTTTTGAAACTCATACATTTTGTTACACCATTTCTGAATTTTTTTTGGGGGGGCGTAGGGCAAAAATGAACTTTTTTCACCTACAAAGACTCTAACACATATAGCATGGTAGTGGCTCTAATGGAGGATTCTCATGGATTTAAAGCTTTGCTCCCTTTGCAGGTGAAGGTGTGGTTCCAGAACCGGAGGATGAAGTGGAAAAGAGTGAAAGGCGGCCAGCAGGGGGCGGCAGCTCGCGAGAAGGAACTGGTGAATGTGAAAAAAGGAACGCTTCTGCCGTCGGAGTTCTCCGGCATCGCGGCGCTGCATCATTCGACGGACTCCTTAGCCAACGAGGACAGTCATGACAGCGATCAGAGCTCCGAGCACGCTCACTTATGATGGACGCCAACCCTGATCCGCCTCGTTAGCTTCCTCAGAGGGAACTGCTGTTGGATGATCCGCCGCCACCGTCACACGACGACGCTAAACGAGTGTACAAACGCAGAGGAGTGAAAAAATAGCTGCAGGCATCGTGTAAATTTGAAGAACTGAGGACATTCGATGAAAGTTTTATTGATAAATGACAGAAAAAGGACAAAATGCAGTACTTTGAATAAGTATTTGAACCTTTGCAGATTTCTTGTTTTTAGTTTTTTTGTCGCACATAAATCAGATTTTTTTTAATATCAAACAACCTCAGTAAATAATAAAATATATACATATTTTACATTTATGATTTATTTAGGGAAAAATACTCCACAAGCATCCAGCATTTGCGTTAACATCCAACATTGTGGAGGAACTTTTTCTCACTCTTTATTCCAGAAACATTTATTGTCTTCAAGTCTAAGCAGCAGCCATGACAGCATCCAGACCAGTCCAGAATTTGACTAGGCCACTCCACAATCTTTGTCTTGTTTTTTGAAGCATTCAGATGCGGATTTTATATATTTCAGATCAGAAAAGCCCCAGATAATCACACAACCACCATGTTTGAAAAGGGTTTCTAAGTCTTTACCAATAGATAAATGTCAGCGATTTTCCCTTTCATTCTTGAATTTCTTTAGACTTTTGGCCTGGTTCATGTTCTGTTTAAGTAATTTCCAAAGATTTTGATAAATCATTTCATTGTTGACGTATTACTGAGAATGACTTGGTCTTATTTTTTTTCAGTTTAATACATAAATTCATACATTTTATATTACCTTTGATATAAGCACTATTTATATGATTTGAAAACTTTACATGTGACAAAAAAAGAAGAAATCTCTATGGAGACAAAAACTGTTTCACTTCGCTGCGTCTTCATTATGGAAATTGACTAAAAAAGTAAATAAACTGTTAACATTCCATGTTTTGTCCCTTTGCAGGAGCAGCCTGAAGCTTTGATTTGCACTGTTGAACCTTAAGTCTGCGCCTCGATTGGTTCCTACTGTTTAAAATGTAAATTACGCTGTAATTAAGTGTTTGACTCAACCAGGTGCCAGGAAATCTGATCTGCCTTGCAAATATGAGTGATCTGTAAATAACTTTTAGTCTTGTCTTACCGTAACAATAAGCCTATACCCAGACTCTTCAGCTCATGCAGTAATGTACACACTGACGGCTCGTTAGCTGGCGTTTTTCTGCCTGGAGATGACTTTTTCTTGTTTTTTGCAAATGATTTGAAACCTGAAGCAGGGGACAGTTGCAAATTGAATAAAACTTTTAAGAGTGGTTAATGAAGTTTCTTGAAAAAAAGCTTATTTTTCCTCCCCCTCCACCATTTCTGCAGCTTTTCATCCTTCATCCCGTCTGATGGATTCCACCAAGTGAGGCTAAAATAAATTAAACACTGCAGAAAGTGCAGAAAGCTGGCGATGTGGGCGCATGTTAAATTCACCTTCGCCTGAGGGCCGGTGCCGGGGACTCCTGCCAAGACTCGACAGAACCCACAAAGGATGGGATCCGGTTACCAAATCCAGTTGAAAATAATTTAGTGTCTTGATCTCATCTTTCACCACGTTGTGATTGTGCATGCTAATTTGTCTTAGAGGCACCTCACACGGTATTTGAGGTTTATAATTTTTTTCCTTCCAGCCCCTGCAGGCATAACTCGCTGATCCTGAATTGGATCCAGCTTTCTTTCTTTTTTCTTTTTTTTTTTTTTGCGTTACCACTGCAGATTATTCACAAGTGTCGAGGGCTCCCCTGTTTTTCCATTCGGCTTTAAATTTGAACAAACAGTATTTGTAACCGCACACAAATGTGCTCTTGTTAGTTCTACTGCAGCCCCCAACTCCTGACTGTCAGCTGCCGTCTTTACAACAAAAATGTAAGTATATCTGTCCTGAGAGGAATTAGTGTGTACCTTTAAACACATTTAAAGGGCAAGTCGTCCTACTTTAACCTTATGAAGAGCAAAAACATTAAAACTGAATAAATTATTCCAAATTTTCCTGGCTTGTTAGGATTTGAGAATTTGTTTCAGATTAAATTTTTTATGCCTTTTCATGCTTGTGCTTGGTTTAATAAAATAGCACAATATTGATAAGTATAATGGTAATATTTATTAAAAATGACAGAAATATTAATTTACTCCTTTTAAAAGTTACAAGACTTGAATTTTCCCTAACGCCTTGCGTTTTTTTTTGTTTTTTTTTTTTTTGCCTTGCGTTGTTATAATTAATTTCCGGGATTATCAGTCGACATCATGCTGAGTCAGCAGTCACTCTACTGCGCATGTCTCCTTCGAAACGCAGGCGAGAATACATTATTCTAATTATTCTAAACAGATAAATAATAAACTGTTTACAACTAGGGTAATCAAATCATTTACAACTCACAGCCAGCGCAGATCTCTCCGCTTTGCGCAGCTTTGCGGCATCTGCAGTTATCAGGTTTTATTTTTAGCACATGGATTCTGTACTTTCCCTTCAATTCGCAGCATTTTTTATTTTTTTAAGGCTTAATTTATCACCTGCCTTGATGGATGCAGCTACATCTTCATTGTAAACAAACTAAGACATACTTTTATTTGTCTTTTGCACGCTAAATATGAATTCCGTTTTTTACCGTGATTTTTTACCGTAACTTGCTAGCAAGTTAATATCTGATGTTTGGGCTCATTTTCGCTCGTCATTTATCGACTCACCTGCATCTAATGCGGGTCCTTAATACGCACCTCATTCACTAATGTCAATTTAGTAGCATAACTAGTTTTTATCGCGCTGAGATAAACAGATGTAGTCTTCTGACTGACAACATGCTAGCTAATGTTAAAACATTAATACAAGATTAATACGGGTAACTATGGCAACCAGCGAACGCAGACCAGTCCGGTTGCGCGCGCATCCGCTCTGTTTACAAGCAAAAATTTCCCTCTAAACTCCGCAGCATTGTGCACAAATGTGTTCAAATGCCACTAATTATTTTTTGTCTCATCCGGCCGCTTATCTTTTTTTCCACGCAACTAAATAATAAAATATTAAACAGATAAATAATAGAAAACAATAATAAATGCTAATAAACAGTAAATTAATAATAATTTCTCTCAACTCATTCACTGACAGACTTAATAACAGCATTTCAAAAATGTTTCCTGTTACAATTTCATTCCACTTTGGCTTGTGGCTAAAAGATATTCAGTCGGTGTAAATGATTGTGAAATTGAGCATGAAGTACATGCGACAAAAATGTATTTTACTTTTTGCTCTTTAACTCATTTAAAATCAATAGCTTTGATGACAGATCTGTATTTTATGCTAGTGGGCCTGTTAAAGTAGGAGTTTGTTTATGAAGAGTGGAAAGTCCTCTCCGGGCGTCATGGAAAGAGGAAAATGATCCGGTTTTAATCCTTTTGCTGTGCATAAAGTTCAAATTAGCTCAGTTGGAATTAAATTAACCTTACATAAATTTTAACAAAATTCAAAGTGAAGAATAAATGAAAAATAAAGTGGAGGTTATCATGTTTACATCCAGAGTGATTTACACAAAGGGAAGATAGAAAGACAATAAAGTATAAAGTAACCACATAAAAGAAAAACAGATGTTAAAATTCAACTATTTCAAGTGTAAACAAGGTCTTCAAATGGTTCATTAGTCTTTGATCAGAAGCTGCTTTAAACAAAAAATATTTTCATTCCTGATGTAAATAAACCATCAGTTTCTTCACATATGACGTTTTCAGGGAGCTAAACGCTGTTTTGAACTTAATTAAGGTTTAGTTTTGGTTCTGGGATTGCTGAGTAAGTAAGTCTCTGAAACCAGGAGCGATCTACAGACCTGATAAGCAACTCAGGGTTGTTGGTAAAATCCATTCAGAGTCAGAAATTCCAACTGGCCAGTGGGAGAAATCCACTGGACTCAACCAGGAATTTGGATTTCCCAGTTGGAACTGGGAGACGCTCCAGCTACTTCCGTCATTTCAATATGGCCGCTCCTTGCATCAACAGTTGTGAACTATGGTGGAAACATGTTTATTTTACAAACACACTTAAGAGTGTATATAGTTCCTTCAACCCTAAACTGAATAAATTAAAAGTTTGATTCTTCCTTAACATAGCCTGATATAAACTGTCATTAACCTTCCCGCTGACTCTGACTGGGCGTTTTTGTTCACTGATGTTCTCTTCACAGGACAGCTGTTGCTACACTGAGATCCACACTCTCTATTTTACAAGCAATTAGCCACGATTTTCAGACTTTTAGCTACAAGAACATTTAAAACCATGTAACATTTTTAGCAAAATTCCCAATTATGTGTTTTTCTTATTGGTCTACCACATAAGAACCCAATAAAACACATTGAATGTTTTGGTTGTAATGTGACAAAATGTGAAAAAGGGCGTGAACACTTCATATATAATCCTGCAAACCCACAGAAGGTTTTGTAAACCTTATAGAGAAAAAAAAGTGTATGGATTTGTGCTGCTTTAGTTGATTGGTTGCGCTTGTGGTTTGATATTTGGTCTTGTGACATTTAATGATATTAAAGCTGAATGTGCATAACTTTATCTCCTGCAGCTAACAGAACAGATCTGAATCATGGTTACATCACTTTATTGATTAAATCACATCCGTCTCTGTGCTGTGTATTACAAACAAATCCACAGTTGTACAAGCTGTTATTAAATATATACATTAAAATAACTTTTCAATGTTAAAATCTAGGAAAAAGAAAAAGTCCTGCTTAGATACCGGTACATAAAAACACTGAAATATGAAACTTCTTTTTTTTTCTTTCAGAATTTCGTCAGTGATTCACGAGTTTCATATTTACAGCATGAAGCGTGGAAAAAAAAACACCAGCACCGTGACAAACAGCTACAATGTGACAAGGTGGAGTGACATCCTCCCCTTCTGCAGAGCTCCAACATTTCCGGCAACTTCCACAGATAAACTTCAACAGGAGCCAGTTTGCACCGCGGATTCTCGCGATAAAACTGATAGCGTGATTTAGGTGAAGAACCCTGGCGTCCAAAGGTAAAAGTGGCGTCCTGAGAAATCTGGATTAACAGGTGGATAAGGGCAGAGGCAGGACCCAGTGGGCGCTTTAAACCCGTCACAGTGTTTTATTTTTTTATCATTTCGGAACTTTATTCAGCAGCTGGTTCCGGATCCGTGTCACAGCTGACCTACTTTCCCTCCTGCGGAAGTTAACAAAAACAAACGGAAGGAGTTTAAAAGGTGACACGCTAGAGATTGAGCGCTGTGTGCGCAGCGGTGAGAGTTTGCTGCAACACCTGCACAGGTAAACAAGAGTCCCGGCCATGGCTGCAGCGGCGGGGTCCGGTTCCGTTTCCAGGGGTCTCCGGGCCATGTTTTTCATGCTCACTCCAAACGAATCCTCCTTTGAGAAAGTGGAGGAAGTGCCTCAGTATGTTCAGCAGGTGGGTGGACGCTGCTTTCCCTAAAATGAAAACATCTGTAGAAGTAAATTAAGGTAATTTTTCAACTTTAGAGACTTTATGAAGTCTCTTAACAAACAAAACAAACAATTTCATCTGGATGAGCATCAAACATAAAGTTTGTAGGTCAAAAGTTAAGACAGCTGATTATATATTTCAGAATCTAAAATTTATAGTTGGTATATTGCGCTTGCATCTTAATTTAAACTGTAAAAAATACAAACATTTGTGTTTGCATGATAAAATTTTTACTTGTCTTCAGGTAAATCAGAAATAGTTTTTGGTTGACTGGAGCATCTATAAGATGGTAATATTCTGTGTACATTAAAATCAACATTTTGAAACATTGACTCCTGGGAAATAAATTGTTTTTGTGGGGAAATAACAAGCAGTTTGACGTCAAAATGACTTTGTTTCTCAACTATTCTTGAAGTTCACCAGACCGGGACATGATTTGTTGCTTCCTGAGATCCTCCAGCCTACTTCATGTTGTCAGTCAGGTTCTGTTTCTGAGAGATTTATTAATTTATTGGATTTATTTATTTATTTGATTTTGGAGATCTGAGAGGAATCAGATGTGGGTGTGGCTGATAAAAATGAACTTAGTTTTCTACATGTTATGGTTGATCTCTGTTCATTTAAGTAGGCGTGTTACTTTTCCACACTGTAAAAACACAAAATATTACCAAGTGTTTTTGGTCTGGTTTCTAAATCTTTGTACACTTGAAATAAGCAAGATATAGAAGATTGTTTTAAGTCAGTAACTCTTTACTACTTAAAAAAAACATTAAAAAAATGTTTTTATAAGTGAAATATAAATGTATGAGAAAATTGTCTTGTTCCACTACAAGATTATTTTAAGTGTACTAGGATATTTCCACCAGAACAAAACCAAAAATACTTGGTTAGATTTTGTGTTTTTACAGTGCACATATGGCCAGGCTGGCTTGTACAGGCTTTTTAAATTAATAATTAAGCCTTTTGACAAATGAAATCACGTTTTTAATCCACTATTTGTGTTTTCTTGTGTTATCTTTGGTGATTTAGTGTCACAGATAATGATGAGAAATTATTTGAATATGCTTTTACTGACAAAATCATTTAGCGGTGCCACCAAACATAAGAGTTAGCTTTCCACCTTGTCATCGTAACGTCATTCCCAGCTGCAAACTCCAACTTCTGCGATAACTAGGAAGCAGGTTTGGTGTTCAAGTCTTTCTCAGCAACAGCAAATGAACCAGAGCAATGTTTGTTTTATACCATTTTGAAATATTTTCAGTTTATTTCAGATTTGCAGCCATATATTCTCTTTCAACCCCTCCATGCTCTCAAGACTGCTGGTGTAAAAACAACTTGAGTTATTTTGTGAAGTTGATTTAACCCATTGGCTGAATGCAGCTTTAAACATGCTTTCTTCCAGGATTAACTAGCTGTACCCATCAGTTTCTTTGTCTTTGCTGGAGAAAAGCATCCAAAATTTGATACCAAATCACCAAAAGTTTGATAATCTGAAATGTTAATGGTGAAAAGACAAGCGGTTGATACTAAAGACCAGACAAACTTTCCAGCAAAGTCAGAAAATTTTATTTTTTTGTCTTATTTTCCAGGTTGTATTCGGTTTAGTACAAACTAAATATGAAAAATAAATCTCTACATAACATTGTCTATTTATATTGCATACATTATTTTTTGTTTTAATCCTTGAAATCTAAATGTTGTGCACAGGACAACTTTAAGATTCCCAAAACACCGAAAATGTTTTGAATTTTTTTCTACCGGAATAAAGTTATAAAAAATATCAAACTGCTTCATACAATCTGCATTCAACCTTGCATAATTCAGTGCTGATTTAAAAACTCTGTTGAATATCTTGACTTGGAGCTTATGGCCTTCACATGACATTAAGACCGTGCCATGAAATCAACAATCAGTCAGAGAGGGGATGATCTGTGCAGAGGTTAATCAAAAATGCTGGAGGATCCCCATCATGAATGGTGGAGCATGAGAGCTCACAGTCCGCCTTAAAGGAGCAGAAAACTTCTGCACAGCCGTGGAGAGACTGTGGTGGCCCATAATCACGCTGAGAGCATATCTGGGTTCTGGAAAAACATAAAAACCGGACCGACCAAAGTGGCTTTGTGCCAATGCTCCTACCTCATCATGTCTGCAGCAGTTCAGCCTTTGGACGTGGCTGCTGTGCCCGTCTCATTCCACCACTGGTGGAAACCAGAACCTTGCATATTACGATCCGTGTGTGCTGGACCCGTGTGGAATAGCGCTCCCAGCTCGGAAAAACGGCTACACCAAATTGGAGTCTGAATCCTTTGAAGCGGAGAAATTTTGTGACGTAGGTCAACAATTTCTCACAATCTTAGTAATACCAAGGAATCAGAGTGATGGGAATTATGGGTAAAAAGTTGAGTAGCGAGTCATCATTGAACGCTTTCCTATGTGGAAAAGTGTTGAGTCATGGAGTCTCGTGAACGGAGACAAATCAGACGTGATTTTTATTTTTTTTGACTCGTTATTCTCCACAAACTGCCTCCAAATCGTAAATGTTCTGGAGTTGCTTTCTCATTTTAAGCTCTTTTCATAGATTTTGAATTCGATACAAGTCAGGTGATTTACTGGGTATTACTTTCTGTCTCTGAAGCCAGTTAAGAGTTTTTTTGGCTGTGTGGTTGGGATTATCATCTTGCTTGGAGCTGCACACTTGATTCATCTTCAGATTGTTCTCAAGTAGGTTCTGGTTCGTTTCTCCATTCATCTTCCCTCAAACCACCATATTCCTTACCTGTAAACTTATTTTTTGGTGTTGGGTTTTCGGGGTGAAGCCCAGGACCTTTCTTCTTCCAAACAAGGTTAAACGTCTAAAGAGTTTATCTTTAGCCATAAGTGACCAGACTGTATCCGTCGTTTATATTTAACAGCCATGGCTATTTTATGGTGAAATGGAGGTTGGTAATGCTTGGGATAAAGTTCATGTCACGATATATATCACAATATGATTTGTATGAAATTTACCATAGAAATGAAATCACATACTGAGTGGAATGTATCTGTTTGTATGTGTGAAAACTTGTTTGTGCGTTTTGTTTCTACGTAATATTTTATGTTGCTGCCTATTATTGGTAATGATGGACAGCAGCTTAATCTCAGTGGTGACCACCTGGTTAAATCAAACTTACATGAAAATTTGTCTCTATATAGAAACACAAGACCTTAATATAATGGATGTCTGTGTCAAATCCTGCTTTTATTCACAGAGTTGCAACTGGACCTTGCAGTTAGCTGCATTGCTGGTATTCAAACACATTCTGTGATTTAAGGTGGTAAAATAAATCGCTTGTATTTCGTCTTTTCCATGCACTTTGCAGATTACGTTTTTCTGCTCCTGGTTTGACTGTTTAGCCCTCCTAAAGGCTAAAGAGAAGGGGTCATTCGGACCCTACATGTTTTTTACTCTGTTTGGTCCGGCACGGTTGCACTGTGCGCTCTTACAAGGTTTTCTTTTTGTGGTTTTGGAAAGACTGTCAGACCGTGCCATCTGCTGTGCTCCTCCTGAGCATCGTGCTAAGACCCCTGGAGGGTTAAGAGACGGGGTCCATTGGACCCAGTGAGCTTTATTCTGTGCGCTTCACGACAAGGGTCCTGACCTTATACCCCTTGCTTCCCTGCTGTCTGACCGTGACATCTACCGCCTCCTCCTGTGCATCATGCTTAGACCACGGGATGCTAAACCCGTTTTACGTTTTATGCACCTTTTTAACGGGTTTTTCCCGTGCGCTCTCATTCACTCTCCTTCTTACTTTCTCTGTTTTGATGGCGGATATTACGTCATCAACAAGCATCACCGCGGTTAGCCGGTAGACTGGAGATCTCTATCGTAGGACAAATTTCTATCATTTCTACTCTACTGCACACCGTTTATTTCGCGCATTCCTACTGGACTATGGCTACAACATTCAGACGCTTAGAAACGAAGCTCTAGTTATTTGCATCGGCACGTTTTGCAGTCTTTTTTAGCTTTTATCCAATAACTCAATACTTTGGTAATGAAAAACCTTTTTGTAGACCATCAGTTAATATTTTACCACTCCTGAGGAATACTTTCTAAACATTGACAGATTTCAGTGAATTTCTTGGCTTTTCTACTTAATTTGTATTTTTTTTTATTTCATAGAATGTGTGGATTACTTGGTTTGTTCCTGACACTTGGTGTAAATTCAAAATCAGTAGCAACAGAAATGCACCTTTATTACCTATTTTACCTGCAATATAACATGCAGCTCACATATTTATGTTTAAGTTGTCTTTTTCTTGGTTTCGTCAACATGTCTCTTGGAAAGTAGTAACACCTTTGGGGCAGCTCAGTTAGTCTGATTCAGGATCTATAGAGGCAGCCACACAGAAAACCTCACTGCCCAGATTAGGGTGATGGTAAGGAGGCCTTCTAACAACAACAAAGTCTTGGCGCTTATTACCAAATTAAATTAGTTAAAATCCTGGTAGACACATGCAGAAAGCTGGTCATTTGCTGCAACAATCACACAACAAGAACACTATACAAAAACCTGATCTCTAAACTTTGAGTTGAGACATTTTTGTGTTTGTTTGAGATAAGTTGAGAAAAATGTAAAGCGGTTTCAGTTTACTTTAGTTTTGCGATTGTAGGACTTGGTTGAAATCTTTCTAACTCGAGTTCAAACTCCAGTTCTTTCTGTTTTTAAAGTAGGTCAACTTATAAACAGAAAGAGCAAACATAAATTTAATGGAAAGTGGTAAAACTTTAACTTTTCTCAGTGGCATGACCTCCAGCTCCAGTTTATTTCAGCAATGAGTAAAATATCCTGAAACAACCTTCTTACTACTGTCTCTTGTTAAATAAATTACAATGTGAGTGTCAGATATATGTAACAACGGATTATAATTACCAGACAGAAATTATTTGAATCCATCTTAATTTACACAAGAAACTGTTAAAAAGCGAGTTTTTGGACAGGGAGAGAGTTTGCCTGGAAGAACCTCATGAGTTTTTTTTAATCACACTAAAATTAAAAAGCAATGAGCTAAAAAGACAACAGAATCGTTGGAGAGGATGTGGGAAAGTATTGATCCTTCTCAGAAACGTCACTTAATCATTCGAGGCGCCATGATGGGCGTCAGAAGTGAGGATTGGGAGTTTTGAACAGAGCGACTGGAATTGTTTTCCAAAATTGTTTTTGCCAGTTTATTCGTGGCTTCTACTTGTTGGAGTCGAACTAATTTGTCTGTGAACGTGACACACCTGGTTGGGCTTATATACGGCGGGATTTAAAGAAGTTGGAATGGAAACCGCTAGCTTAGAAACCGACCCGAACCTCCTCCTTCCTGACATGTTGATCAAATTACCAACTTTACCTGAATTCACACCGTATGATTGTCGCCATGGTTACTAATGGTTAGACATACCTTCTCCATAATGTGGTATTTGATATCTTTCTAATAAATGCTTAGTTTATTAATCTTGTCTTGAAAAAAGACAAGATTAATAAACTAAGCATTTATTAGTTTATTAATCTAATAAATGCTTAGTTTTATTAGAGTACTGCAAATCTGCAGTTACACCGAGGGGTGACAGTCCTCATGATGAACAGCTGCTGTCCATCACCGCCGCATCTTTTCTCATTAAAAAATATAAAATAAGTTTGGTTTACATCCTTGTTTGTGCAGTCGACCACGCAGCACCTTGTGACTGTTTTTAAAGGTGCAATATTAGGCTACAGATTTCTGTTTTTAGACCAGCTTCAAAGGATCATTGGTTGTTTTGACGTCCGTCATGGCGGAGTGGGCGGAGTTCTGGAGAGCGTGACGTCACGGGCAAAGGGTCAATATGCGCAATATTGAAATATTTTAGGAAATGACCGTGAATAAAAAAATAGGATATGATCTGTGTCGTAATATGCAAGTTTTAGGATACAAAGTTCCATTAAAACCAGAAGTATATTGGAGGAAAAACAATTAAAAGGAAGTAGAAACACCATTGAGGAGCCAATGGGCTGCAATAGCAGAAAAGATGTTTATAATGGAGAAACTGACACATAAGTCGTCTACAAGAAGCAAAAATGGGCAAAAAATGGCCAAAATAGACATTTTACATAGAAAGATGGACGTAAATGTTGTTAGCAGGCAAGTAGTTTAACGTGTCGTATATCTTCTGGATTAAAGCAATGCAAATCGATAAGCTACAAAAAGAAGTAATGACAGTCAGTAAATAAAACAATAATATTAAATATTTAAAAAGTTTTCTACAGTTTGTTGGGTGCTGGACGGTTGCGGCTCAGAGCTGCTAATGCTTTTGATCGCCGTCCGTAAAGATTTCTCCTGCAGAGCGTTCCTTCGACCAGAGCAGGTTGTGATGCAGCTCAACAGGATATTCTCAAAAGATTCGTTCACAAAACAGCTTTGTCAAACAGCTGCCAAAACAAAAGCCTCTCTGAATTTCCTTTGGCCCATAAATCACCAATCAGAGCAGCAATACCCTGCAGACATGAGAAGTTTCAAAAATCAAGGCAACGCCATGGAACCAAAGGAGGTGCGGTTGATTTATTGCATTACCTGAAATGTGTAACGTCTTCTGTTTTAAAGAGTAAAACACATCAGCAACATGTGATGCTTTATTGGTTTTGTTCAGCTACTCAGCAGATTCCTCAGAGTACAGTTAAGGGTTGTGTCTTGACCCACTGAATGCAAATGTAAGGAAATGATTCAGCGCTCGGTTTGCTCACACCGTCCGTCATCGTGACGTCAAACCTTTGGGACTGAAAGCTGGTTAACCTTTACATCAGTCCGCCTTTTACAAAGCTGCTGCTGCTGCTGCTGTGTCACCTGGTGAGGCAATCTGTCTCGACCACTCAGTCTTGGTCCAAACTGGGTCACCTTCATGACAATGACACCAAACGGCTAATCTGGATTAGAAAAGAAGTCGAAAAAGTCCATAATTCAAGATGGCTGCCACGGTTTGGTGCAACTTTTTCAGAGTCGAACCCGGACGAGGTAAAGTACCCAAAGTACTCAAGCAAGAGTAGTACTACTTCAACATATTTTTATTCAAGTAAAGGTAAAAGGTAGCCGTCCAAGAAATTACTCAAGAGTAAAAAAGTATTTGGTAAAAAGTCTGAGTAACTGGTGATATTATCGTTTAATATTTAAAAATTACACCATCAGAAGGACCAAAGTATAGTTAAAAGGAAATTTTGGTATTTTAAGGATGAAAATGAAAATAATTCATATAAGTAACAAAAAATAACAAAATCAGGCCAAAGAAAATGTTTCCAAATCTGTTTCTTTCAATAAAAAACTTATGAAACTTTAACCAAAACTGTAGGTCTGTGTGTCTGGTGAGTTTTTGGTTAAAGCATGTTTGTTTTTCATTCAGTGGGTAGAAAATCCAGAAATGTTACTCAAATAAGAGTAGAAACATTTCATAATGAAATTACTCAAGTAAAAGTAAAAAGTACAGGGTTCTAAAAATCTCTTTAGATAAGATATGTGCCTTTCTGTTGTTGGGATGTGGCTGTTGGTGTAAATGTGGGGATTTTTTTAGCCATTTGGACTCTGGAGAAACACATTATCATTTTATCTGGCAGATCATTGGGTATCTACAGCACTTAGGCCCAGTGTATGTAGTGCATATGAAAAAAGCTGATGTGGTTTAGCTGCTCTTTAATAAAACGTTGTTAAACCCTAAAACTAGAAGAGGGTGTTGCTTGTTTTGACCGTATTTTCCCAGCAACGCGACAATATCAAGATATTCTTAACATGCAGTAGATGATGGTGGCCGCTTCTCCCAGTTCAGTGACAGATTCATTTGAGTTTGTGCAATTATGTTTAAATGGGGTTTACGGCAGGTGGCTAAGCACGCGTCCCTGAGGAACTCCGCTGATGAGACGCCGTTTTGACGACCCAAACCTGCAGAATGACGGCTTTGGGTTGAGTTATAGTGTTCTTAATGCGCAGTTTATGTAAAAATACTGAGCTATTATTTTATATGGTTGTCTTGCGTTTTATTGTGGGAAATGTCTGCAGCAGGTTTGAAAAACCAACTTTGTTAGGTTTTTATGGGCACATTGGGGAGCAGAACAATTACCCCAGCAGCAGGGGCTCTTATAATCCACTACCCGGCATGATTAGGTAAACTTGTTGTTGCTGTAGGGTTTGATGGTGCCTGACTAGTTCTCAACTGTTTACAGTTTAAGATCTGCCATTAATTTTTCTTCGCTGTTGTTCTATGATCCCAGCACGCCAAATTAATTAGAAACAAAACAAAACACAATCTTCTAATTTGGGAGTTGTTTGGAATTATGGGTTTTTTAGACCCTGCCAGGTCTCCCGGCTGCTCCGTGATTTGAAAGCAAACAGTATTTCTCAGATAAAAGTGCACTGTCAGCCTACGTGTTTTTTGCCAACATCAGTCATCCGTGACCTTACGCGCTCAACAAAAAGGGGCTCGTTGGGAGAAAAAGCAGACATCTGGTCCACAAATGTCCTATTGCATGTAAGGTTGAATTCAGGAGGAAATAAAACACAATTATTAGATACCACAACAAACAGTTGCACTAAATCTGCTGCTGTATTAAATAGTCTTTACTGTGATTTTTAGTTTATGTGTTAGGAAGACAAAGTAACGCAGGAAAGGACGTTTTGATTGTACTCGAGATCAGAAGGAATCGACCTCAAATGATCCCAATAAAGGGGAAAAATATAACATTTTACATGAAAGAGAGAAAAATCAGGAGACAGGAAGAACGTTTGACATATGCATGTTTTAAAGAAAACAAAAACAAACGTATCGCTCTGCACGAGAATCAGCCCGGATGATATTGCTCCGAGCGGTCAGGAACTGTCGCAGTGAAACTTTCTGCAGGACAGAAGTGGAGGGAAAGAAGGAGGGAAGGCTTTCGGCCAGGACGATAATCTCTTCCTTTCTCACAGAGTTTGGAGGAGGCATGCTTGTGTTGCGAGCCCATTTGTTAGCTGCCAGATGTTGGAACATTGCGTGTGCTCACGGGTCTCTGGTGGTGCTCACGCCTCTGCCTGCACACACACACACACACACCTGCTTGCACGGTCTCACTTCCTGCAGCTCCACCTGCACATGTGTGCCTCTGCGGTCCCGTCTCGCTCCAGCCAGGTGTCCACTGAGGCGAACTGAGCCTCCCTCGGTCAGCGAGCGCCTTCAGCGTGGAGCTAACCAGAAGGACGGCCTGCTGCTGAAGTCGCAGCTCTGACCCGTTTTCTGACCCCCTCCCTCACTAATTTGTTCCATGTTTGACAGATCCATTAAGAGGTTAGAGCATGTTTCCAGAACCCTTGGAAAAAGACATGCCACCAGTTGTTTGTTTAGCGTTCAGCAGCTCCAATGAGAAATCTAATATTTGTCTGTTGGATTTTAATTTTCCTTGCTCCAGTTTGACACGTTTCATCATAATTTTGACATTTCTAATTCCTCCGCTGTGGTTTTCTGGTCAAACTACATCAGCTCAGAAGGGGCAAAACAAATTTCATTGCTTAAAACTTGCAACCGTTCAAGATGCCATTAGAGTCTAAATACAGAGAGATTAAGAAAACAAATTCGATTGAAGGAGCGAGTCTGGACAAATCCATAGGCGTGTCCAGGGGTTTGACCATTGGCGTGTTCTCAGAAATAATGTAGTTTGCATGTGAAAAATAGTTAAAGGAAAATAAATATTGGTTCATTTTTTTTGTAAAAATTAGACGCATTGTGAATTTTTATTTCAAACTTGACAGTAGCATAAAATTACACACATGAACACGGAAAGCAAAAGACATATTTTTTGCACCAGGATAATCTTAGCTAATGAACTCCTATCCCACAAACTCATAACATGTTTTCAGATGGACCCTCATTGTTAAAATGAAAAAAAATATTTTCAAAACCATTTTCAATTTCAAAACGAAAACCAAATCAATAACAGCTTTATTTTTGCAAATATTAAAACTATTTGCGTGAAAAAAACGGTTTGAAAATTTGACTTTAATTAAAATGGATCAGCACCTTTCATCAATTCACCACAAATACTGAATTTGAACGTAATTTCCATTCATATTTATTTCTGTCATTTGAGACGGTGATATATCAGCATCTCGCTTAAGGTGAGGTGTACCTCATGGCTGTGTACTTAGTGGCCTTTTTTTTCATATTTTTATGTTTTATTTTTTAGTTGTAATGTTTCCCATATTTTCCACTTTTTAATTCTGTTGAATTTGAACATCTGGCTGGTATTTCTGCTGCTGAACTGAATTTGGAGTCTTGTGGAGTTTAACATTCATTTTAAACCAACAGTACTCTTGTATCAAGTCGTTGTATGTGCCGATGCTCTTATGACTAAAAATCCAGCTTCTTATCAGGTTTATTTTAAGAATAAACTTGAAAAACAAGTTAAGCGCTCTGCCCAGGTTTAACTTTGACATGAATCTGAACATATTTCCAATTGCATATCAAGAGTTTCAATCAAGGAAAATCTACTTTCACAGTCGCATTTGATTAAATCACTTAACTAGTTTCTGACTCCATCTGATTCACTCAGGGAAAACAATGCTAAATTAATATTTGTAAAATAAATACTAGAAGCATATTCAGTAAAAACAAATGACTGTGTAATTTGGTATATTATTATTTTGATTTGATAAAATTGCATTTACTTATTTTTGTAAAAATATTAGGCTTAAAATTACTAAGTAGAATTTAATTATATCGTATCTGTAAGGTCAACAGTGTTGAATAATAAATAAATTTTACCCAATGGAAACTCCAGGCCACACAAACATAATTAAATCAATAGTTTTTACTTAAAGTTGTAGATCTGTCTATTCAATTATATTGTCACTTTGTTCCCATGTTTTCTTTAAGTTGAAAATTGTCACATTTTCTGAGTGAGGATTTCTGACAGCCTTTTCTACAACATGTTGGGTCAAACAATATAAATCCAGCCTTTCTGGAAACTTTATGACATTTCTAATATATCTAAAAGCAACATATTCTGGAAATAACTGAATGCTAGACAGATTACTTTGTTTGGCTGCATTTTATCACTGACCATCCTGCATTTATTTTACTTGGCTTCTTTCTGACGTTACTACTTTCTACAGTTTGTTAGCACTGATGTGTAATTCATCCACTGAGCTCATTCCTCCCTCCATCGCTGCTTTGTTCGCATAAATGTTTGCGTTTTTAAACCTGCCAAATCACGGTGGCTTCGGACCTGCCGCTCTGGTCCCGTTCAGCGAAACAAACATCACGGACCACAAGACATGAAAGTCCTGAAAGGTTTCAGCTCATCCGCCAAAACAAATACTCCCTTTCAGTACAGCTAGTAAAAGCAACAGAGGACTTGAAATGGTGTTATTCTTGTTCAAGCTGCGTCCTGACTCTGTGTGTGTGTGTGTGTGTGTGTGTGTGTGTGTGTGTGTGTGTGTGTGTGCAGGCCATGCCGTACTTTGTGGGACTGATGCTGCTGGAGATGGTGGTGGGTGCGCTGATGACAGGAAGCCCTGTCGTTACGCTGAGTGACGGTCTCACCTCCCTTTCTGCTGGGATGATCTCCAGACTCCCGCTGTAAGTCTGCTGGACCCATCGAGACGTAAATATGTGTCACAAAGTGTCATAAAGTGAGGCAGAAGATCCCAGTTATACTTAACTAAGAACAGCACTACTTCAACATTTTTTTACCCAAGTTAAAGTAAAAAGTAGCCATTAAAGAAATTACTCAAGTTAGTAAAAAGTCTACTCAAATTCTGAGTAACTTATCAAATTATCAATAATTTAATATTTAAAAATTACACCATCAGGTGGACCAAAATGTAAAGTTAAGAGGAAATTTTGTGTTTTTTTTTGGCTCTAGTGGCCTTTATTTGATAGTTAATTGGCAGAAAAGTGGGTAATGAGAGAAGGGGGAAGACACCAATCGAACCTGCGACAGCTGCATCAAGGCCTCCATATGTGGGTTGTGCTTAACCCCTGCGCCACCACAGCACACCCGAAATTTTGGTATTTTAAGGACAAAAATGACAATGATTCATATAAGTAACAAAAATAACAATCAGTTAAAATAACTTTTTTTCCAAATCAGTTTCTTTCAATAAAATCTTTAACAGAAACTGCAGGTGTGTGTGTCTGGTGATTTTTATTTTTTTGGTTAAAACATGTTTGTTTTTCATTCAGTGGGTAGAAAATCCAGAAATTTTACTCAACTAAGAGTAGAAATACTTCATAATAAATTACTCAAGTAAAAGTGAAAAGTACAGCGTAGTAAAAATACTCCTAAAAGTACATGCTTTCAAAAGAGTTACTCAAGTAAATGTAACTAGTTACTACTAAGCCAGTCCAGCACATTTTGCTGGTCGATCAATAGTCCCAGAACGTATTGCGATAAACGATAACATTGTTGTTTTGAGAACATTTATTTTGGTAATAATGGCTTAAAAATACAAGAACATATTCTCAACTCAAATGAACATTTAACACTGGAACTGAAAGACATTTTAAATATCCAAAATAAACATCAGAAACGACAAATAAAGTGAATTATGAAGTCTCTGTAAACAAAGTTATTTAAAAAAAAAAGGGATAGTTGAGATCAAAACACCAGACTGACAACTTTTATCGTTCAGTTTTTGGTACAAAGAGAGAAAAAAGAGGAAAACGATAAATCAAGCAAATAAAAATTGAGTTTCTTTTAATTTATCATGCGATTAATTGATTAATTGATTTATTGTGACAGGCCTAGTAGACAGAAGAAAGGGGAAGGTTAAAGCAGCTGATCCTAATTTATCATGTTTGTGTTTTGAAAGAAAAACATCCAATTCTTGTGCATCAGAATATATTGTGTTGTTAAAAGTAAACCAAAGGTATGGCTACTGTCAAAAAAATAAATAAATCAGGAAGCAACAATTTACTTCATGTTTATGCAAATTTGTAATTAAAATGAAACATGGTAAAGTCTGAATAAGTACTTTTTGGTTTTGTTTACTCAGAAGGCAAATGTGACTCAAATCCGATTTTTTTTTCTTTCTTTATGCGACTCGTGTCCGACTTCATTTTTCTGTCAGAACCACCCTTTTCTGATAAACAAAAAAAAAAATCCTATTCATTTCATTTCCATATGTGGCAGTAAGTCAGATACGTTTTCAAAACCTTTCCACAGATTCTCTACTGAGTTTATTAGGTCTGGACTTTGACTGAACCATTTAGCACGCGATGTGCTGGAAGATGAACATCTGCCTCTACAGTCCTTTGTGGCAGCAAGTCGTTTGGTCATATTTTATGTAGCTCCATCTGCCTGTTCACACCAAAACGTACCACATACCCACTGTCTTACCGTTAACCCTCCAGCTGCTCACTGTGGGAAAACAAACCCTGTGTTTTTGCTGAAGCGGAGCTCTGCCGTGTCCGTCCTGCAGGCTGGTGATGAGAAGCTGTGAGCTGTCGGCCTACCTGTACGTGTGGGACCACTTCCACCTGCTGGAGCTGCCCTGGGACTCTGCATGGACCTGGTGGCTCACCTTCCTCGGAGTGGACCTCTGCTACTACTGGGTCCATCGCTTCGCTCACGGTACCGATAAAAACATTACACTGATGTCCACAAACAATAGGAATCCAGGCTTATTAAAGGGACTATTATGAAAAATTCACTTTTGCACATTTTTATTCTTCCATTTCAGTCTCTACTGCGTCCAGAAACATTCAAAGCGCTAACAAAAAAAACAAAACAAAAAAAACACTTGTCTCTTTTCTGGCAGTAAGTAAATGTTTTTTGGTGTCCACAAAAAGAGCCGTTTCAAAAACCTCCCAATGCTGACGTTCCCTCGTTACCTAGCAACCCCGGCCCGTCACCTAGCAACAGAAGTGGAGCCCAGCCCCCGCATTTGTCTCCCAAGGGAGAAATTTGTCTTAAAAGAAGGAGCAAAGGAAATGACAGGTGTCTTTTTATGGCATTGCATGGCTAAGCATTGGTTTGTATAAAAATATAAAAACAGGTTTTTAAAAGTAAACTTAAAAAAAATAATAAAAATTTTCTGTTATACTGTCTCTGTTGTTTAAAATACTTTTAAGGAGATATTTAAAAATACATTTTTGCACAGATAGTTTTCTCAATACAAGAACAAACATTGCTTTAAACAGTCAATAAATCCATAAAACTAGCAGAAATTATTAAATAGACAAAAAAATATTGAGCAAAAGAAGCGAAATACACAAATATTCACTACATGTTTACATGCATTTCATCCCTTTCTTTAATGGCTGCTGGAAAAGACGTGTTTTGATGTTGACTTACCATTTGGAAACCGTTTGCTGAAGGTGTACTGGATGTGTTTAAGGTCATTTTCACATGTTTAAGGGTGAGAGTACTAACACAGAGTTAGGGGGGGCGTGGCCAGAAATGGCTTATTTGCATAAAAGTGACAGAGCCCTAAAATATTTCATTCTGAAAGGAGCTCAAAGTGGGCAGAACTAAGTAGACTGAAATCTTTTTATCTGAGATGATTTTGCACACAAAATGTAATGAGCATGTTTTATGTTTGCTATCATGTTTAAAAGGAAACACATTAGGTTCCCTTTAAGCATAAATGGGTTGTGACCTTCTTTTTCACCTTTAATCAAAAAATTATATAAAAAGGTAGCCTTTAATGCTGAAGCTTCATTGATTTCCGCAGGTCTTCATTGTGTAGAAAACGACTATCTCTGAGTTTCTTGTTGCTTTCACGAAGTCCAAACAAAGGCTACAAAGTCAGCGGATGATAAATGGTCTAAAAATGTTGATTTAGTTGCCTTCCCTGCAGGGAGGAGCGGTGAACATGGCAGTCACTTGGTGTTTTCCTGGACACTGTAGAGGAAGCAATTATTTTTGAGTTACATCCAGCTGCTTTAGTGCTGTCCAGATGTAAGAGGCCTCAGCCTCCTGAGAGCTGCGGTCTCAACCCAAGGCTGCCACAGCAACAGGCTGCATATAGTAATGTCTCTGAATCTCCACCGTCCTGCAGCATCTTTTTTGGAAGGAACACAAGCAGAAAATATGGTCACGGCTCTGGCTTTTTTTCTCCTTTACAAGGATTTCCTCCGTGTTTGCTTAGTGATGCACATGGCAGATGTTCAGCTGCCACTCAGCCGACTGGATGAGAGGTAGGTATTTGTGGCCTCTGGCGATGTTTATTTGTGTCAGTGACACATCAGCCTTCATAGTTTTGGATTAAAGTCCGCCGCCGCTGTGTTGATATTAGACCCTGGCTAAACAGAAGCCTTCAAAATGTTTCCCGCTGCTGGCCAGAAAGTGTTTTCTGAGGTGAGGGAGAACATACCGTCGGAGCTACAGCCGTCATTTTTAATTGCACTTGATGTCATATGTGCCTGAAGAACGTTAGACATTAATATTGTCATGGTGACGATACATCTGCATGTGTTTATAATCCCAAAACCTTGCAGGAAATATGATCTCATTGGATGCTGGCGAGCTCTTCCTCATCGGTTATTTATGAAGATGTGAGTTTCCACAAACAAGTTGTTCTACACAGTCAATATTAAAGGAATGGATGTTAAATCATAAAGTTATATTCTAGTGCTGACTGCTCAGTTGATGATTAATAACATGCTGATTTTCTCTATTATACACACATGGCTTATCCAGCATTGTTGTCAGACTCTAAAGAAGCTATTGTCTTCATAAAACAGATTAACAGATTAAATCATAAAGTTTTCAGTGATGATGAAAAATGCACTGAAGAGTCCTGTCATTATTATTTATGCATCATTATTTCCCATCTTTTTTCTAGTGAGGAACTGCGTTCAATGTAACGCTTTCTAGCCCTCCTGCCTTGAGAAGCCATTATTAATTTGGAGGTGACGTCACACTGTGTGTGTTTAAAAAAAAAATCAAAAGAGATACAAAAGAGTTTTACTCAACTTTTTAGAATTAAAGCAAAATGTTTATGCAGGTGACAAAGTTAGTATGTTGTATGTGTTTATTCCCAAGACACCCCATGTTTTTATAACACATACACAGATATTTAATACCACTTTCAGACATACTGAGAAAACCTTTTGAAGATGTCCTGCTCTCTTCAGACATTTAGCTTGTTCTCCTGACTGAAGCCACTGACTGTTAAATTGAGTGTTGATTCCCTAAATGCTGTGGAGCGACTTAAAATCAAATCAATTACTTAAATTAGTGTAGCGCATTTCAGCAGCCCGGCATTTCAAAGTGTTTTACATTACAAGGTCATAAAACTCAACAATTAAAACATTACATTTAGTTAAGCGCCTCCGTTAAATGTTTCATTGATTCTCAAAAGCAACTCTGAACTGCTGGGTTTTTAGTCGAAATCTAAAGGAACTCAGTGTTTTGGCTGTTTTGCAGTTTTCTGGAAGTTTGTTCCAGATTTGCGGTGCATAGAAGCTGAATGCTGTTTCTCCATGTTTGGTTCTGGTTCTGTGGATGTAGAGCAGAACCAGAAGACCTGAGGGGTCTGTAGCGTTGCTATGATAACAGCAGCAGATCTTTACGCATTGTGGTGCTAAACGGTTCAGTGATTTATAAAATAACAGCCGTATTTTAAAGTCTATTCTCTGAGCTACAGGAGCCAGAGTAGGGACTTTAGACCTGATGTGCTCCATGTTCCTGGTTTTAGTCAGAACGCCAGCAGCAGCGTTCTGGATCAGCTGCAGCTGGAGGGTTGATGTTTTTGTTTGTTTTTAGCCACTGTTGCAGTAATCGATGTGACTAAAGATTGGTAAAGAAACCCTCAAACGTCTCACAGATGACAGTGTGGAGTGGGTGAGCTTCGTTCAGACTGACGTCAGAAATGATAGATGACTGTAAGAACCACTGAAGTCATTTCCACCAATGGGGGTAAAACCAGCTACTATTAGAGAAGCATTACTTATCGAGTAACGATGCAATATTTTGTGTTTGAATAAGGCTGACAGTTTTCTATGCATTGTTTGAGGTGGTGACAAGTATTCATGGATTTTATTGTAAATTCATTTTTGAACATCAAGCTGTGATGTTACAGAGGCATTTTAGTGGGTATGATTCATGAAAGCCTGAATTCTTCTTGCACCGTCACATGCTAGTTTTTATGTATTCATTGTAGTAATTTTATTTTTGAATTGTAAAATCAGTTTTCTTGGATGTCTCAGAAGTGTGAAAGAATCGTGCTGTTCTTTCTTTGCTCTTCCCGCCCGCTGGGGATGTTTTTCTGGAACCCTTTGAGGTCACAAAGTCATAAGTTCCTGAGCAGCTGCAGTTTCTCTGGATATAAACGCTTTTTCCTCTTGTTACCAGAAGGAAGCTGCTTTCTGCGACCGCAGAGGAGCGGGCCGCCGCCGCCGCCGCCGCCGTCCTCGTGCCTCACTCTGGTCAGCTGAGGTTGTCTCACTCAACATATCTGACCTCCTTCTCCTTCCAGATGAAGTTTTGGTTAGAATATCCCAAAGCCGGAGATGCGTTTTGCCCATTAATGCTCAGTGCTGGCTTCTGACTGCTGGATAATCGTACTTTATGAGCTGTGTCTTGCTTTACTACTTTTACTTCTTGGAAGAACTTTGCTATAGTTCAAAACAGAAGAAAAGTTGCATCTTTAATCCTATTATGTTGAGGCATAAGAGCAATAAATCCTCCATTTGAATAACGAAGGAAAAATTACAATACATATGCTCAAAATGAGGCAAAGTTACACCCTGTGCTCAGAGGGGGGAGGGTAAAAAATACATTTTCTCAGTGTAAAATATAATTGTGAGTTTGAGCAGTTTTATGGTTGATTTCATAGTTTCCCTCCCATGACCTCAACATAAAAAGGATCGCTCAGAGATAATTAAGTGGAAGGAATTTGGCAGTCATGTGCGCTGATGCCATCTATGTGCAGGAGACATTACTGGTGGGGATTTCTGCTGCCAGACACTGATTCTGGAGATAGCAGCAGATTGAAACAGAAAACTGAAACCACCTAATCAGCAAGCCCTTTTCAGATTTAGAACTTAATGAAATTCAGGTTTCTACGTTCATACACACACACACACACACGCTCACAAAAATAATAATAATAATACTAAAAGCCTGTGACCAGACGTTTTTTATGGGCCTTTCTTTGCATTTGGCTGCAGTCGGCGTAGACAAACAGCAGTTGTGGTTAAAGCTGAGGCAAATCTGGAACTTCAAACATTTGAATGACCTTTGTGCACACACTGCCTTTCCAGTTTTGCTCCTAATATCAATATTTGCACGAACCCATATCATCAGTGCGCGTCCCAGAAACAAATACTTAGCTACATTACTTATTTATGAAATTGTAGGAGTTTTTTCTCACTTGATTTCATCTGAACAGCCATAAAATCCAGTTTAAGATTTTGATAAATGACCCAGTTTACCTGATGTGTTTTTTTTTTTTCCAAAAAAGCAAAAGTTTGTTTTGTTGTCTTTTATTTTCTGAAGCGCCGTGGACGGGTTTGGGTGCTTGTTTCGGATGCGGCTGTGTTGTTGACAGGCCTGTTGATTCTGTTTATTCTAAACTCGTATCGCTAGCGCCACTAATAGCAGCTCTGCGCTCGGCCTGCATCTTCGTGCAGGCGTGCCGGCCAGGTTGAAGCCATTAATCAGCCAGTCAGCTGTCTACGCTCTGATTATATGTGAGGTAATGGAGTTACGCTGCAGCCGTCTCGCCGCACTAACGGCCGCCGCTGTTACGCTTATAGCTCAGAAACATCAGAGTATCACTTATAGACATGAAATGGTATCATTACCTACTCAAAATGACGTAATTTTAGAGAAAAGAAAAGGGCTTGAATCGGTAAAAGAAAAAAGGGGTTTGTTTTTCTTTTCCTGCTTCTGAAGGATCTCTTGATGAAAGCCAGTTGTTACGGGACAAGCTGGGTAAAATATTTGGTTGTTTTTCCGCGGCGCTGCATGATAAACTATAGCAGAATCATTCTGTGGAAACATGAAGTTGGGTTTCAGCTGAATGTGAGACAAAACATGGAAACTTTCTGAATTTGGGATAATTAAAACATGTTTAGGCATAAGGATCAAAACAATCTAAAGCGTGATGAATGTACTTTTTAGTCGTTCATATTTCAGATGATCCATTTCAGTCGCAGATGGACACAATCTGAGTTTTTAAATAACTAAATTTATTAAAAATCTAATACATAAAATCTTCTTTTTTGAGCTTTACATCATGTAAAAGCGACTTGTTTTTGTGATTAGAGCTGTGTATCGCCACCCTGAAGGTAAATGTCTGAACACTTTGTGTCCAGGATGTGTGGGGTCTGCAGATATATCCAGACTGTAAAAGTCCTGGATGGAGGGAAGATCTGTCCTGGTTGTGAAATTAAACTCTTGATTCAACGGGAAATCAAACGGGTCCAGGTTGATTTGGAAAGATTTTCATTTCAATAAATGTTTTCATCGTTTAAAGATATTTGTATTCCCACCATGTGTAATATTAGTGCTTAACGCGGCACGTCAGCATTTTCTTTTGGTGGCCCATCACACCTTAATGCCTTTTTACCACCAAGTTTTCTCCATTTGTGGTTAATGTCCTCTAATTGTGGCTCCCTGGGGTCTGAAATCCTTAATAACGGCTGCAGAAACTCTTTCCAAACTGATGTCAGTGAAATTGTTTCTCATCTGTTCTTGATTTATTTGTTTTTTAGATTGGGAGCAGATTATTAGCTTCTTTTTTTTTCTTTTTTTTTTTTTTACAACTTTTGGGCTACTTTATGTTATCAATAAGGTTTTTGTTAAAGTGATTGTTTTTTATTCAAAAGGTTTTGGTTTGTGAAATTCAACTAAAAGCCTGTTGATAATTTAGCCAATTCATTATAATCAGTTTTTCACAAAAGACCAGTAAAAATTTCAACACCACCCAGGTTTTTATCTTTGTTTCATATTGAAACATGTTTGATGATCTAAAACATTTACATGATGTATAAAATTGAACTAAAGGAAAATGTTACAAGCTGTTAGAAGAAATGTTTTTTTTTCTCAGTTACGTCTCAGATTCGTTACTGCTGTGTGACGCATGTTTCACGTTTTCAAGTTGCAGGTGCTTGAAATCTTTGAAAAATGCCTGAATTTTAGCTAGATTTCACTTTATTACTAAACTGGGCAGCAAGAATGTGAAGCACTTTCAAGAACTTTCCAAACCTTGAAAATATTTAAATGTAAACATTTAGATTGGGAGAGAACAAAACCTGCAGATAACCAGATATTTTTACATAATAAAGACTTTTTTTCTCATCTGAAGTTAAATTTTGACCAAACTTCTTTGGTTTTAGGTTATTCAGAATCACTTTGCTTATTTAGATTTGCTAAAAAGCGAGAAAACCTTGTGAGATAAATTTTTTTCTAGAGATTTTTTGGGTGATTTTATATGTAGATAAGTTTTTAATTTGAGCAGGAACATCATTTACCTACCTGTTTGGATTGCTTCAGTGTATTGAATGTTTATTATTATTATTCACAATGGATCAATGAGTTATTGATCAGTGTAACTGAAATAAAGGTTGGTTCTTTTCTTTAATTAATGTTTTGTTTTCAGACCAGCCTGGTGCATTGAGTCTGTTAGAAACATTTCAAAACATAAAATGTTTCTGTATTTTGTTTTACCTCATCCCTGCTGTAGTGTAGAAAACTACCACAAAAAATATTAATAATGATAAATTATTTAACAGTGAATGAGTTTTTGTTTCTAAAATGTCCTGAAAAAATTGATTTTCCTGTGGGAAAAATGTTCAAACTCTTTTATTGTGTCAATTTTTTGGGATGTTTGCAGATCATTACTTGCAAAAAGCTAAATTAGTCCATAAGATTCATCCTGCCAACATGCTGGCATCTCTCCTGTCGAACCAACAGCCCTCATAAATATTCTGGCTTCACTTTCACCTTATTTAACCCATTATTGTCCATCCTCTGATGTGCCAACACCAGTTCACCTCATCAGACCTGCAGACAGCAGCAGCTGAACCAGATGTGCTCAGCGCTCCTCTGCTGTTAGGCTGCAAAAACACACAGGCTTACTAATCATCGCTCTAGTTTTCAGTGCAAATATAAAGGCAAAGCTTCTGTTTTCATTTATAATCTGAGATTATAAATGTGATTTCTAGGTATCGACCAAAGTGAGACGATCACTGCAAAAACACAAAAGTATTTTTTTGTCTCGTTCAGGGAGTCAAACCTGGTTTCATTTTGGGCAGAAAGCTGACTGCTCTTAAAGGGACGGTACACATTGATAAAACCCATTGAACTGTTAAAGTATTAATAAATACTGTCCTTCCAGGGTTTTGTGGTTGTTTTTGTGGCTTATTGTAATCAAAATCACATTTTGTGATGCTAATTTAGAAATATATGTAAGGACTTTTTATATTTGTTCTAATGTATGATGTTAAATGTGACTTCTTTTTATTACTTGCCGTATTGATCATGGATTGTAACCTGGCATCTAGTAAGGCTGAGTCAATTAAGCCCAATGTTTTTGACCAATTTTGAAAAATCTTTGCAGTAAACTCAGAAAAAATGTGGGATTCGGCTGATTTTGTGTGAATTTAGAGGATTTGTGAAAAACTGGAGGAACTTATTGATGTAATTTGGAGTCCAGAGGGCCACATGAAAAGCTATGCCGGGCCAAATTTGGCCCCTGGGCCATGAGTTTGACACATGTGGTTTAGTTTCTAGTGCAAATATCTTAATACATTTGAATTAAGACAAAACTAGATATAGGAGCTTGTTTTAAGTAAATAAATCCTTAATTTTGATGAGAAAGTTCTAGATTATTTCACTTATAACATGGGGAAAATGTCTTGGTATAAGTGAAATAATCTGCAAGTGGAACTGGTATGTTTTCATCAATATTTAGGAATTACTGACTTAAGCTCCTTTATCTTGCTGAAAAGTTACCTGTAAGTTGGGTTTGTTTTACTTCAAAGTGTTAAGGTATTTGCTCTAGAAACGGTACCACAAATACTTAGTTTTTTTTTTGTTTTTTTGCAGTGTTTTGTGTAAAAACGGAGCTCCTCCTGTCTGTGGGACGGAGGGCCGGATCAGCACGGCCCCCAGCAGCTGGGGCTCCATAAATCTTCCTGTGACGGCCAGTTCCTGGCTCTGCACAGGTTGCACGGTCTGACAGCGAGACTCAGGCCCCTGGCTTGGCTTGCTGCTCCTGTTGGTCTGATTTGGTCAGGATGTGGGACTTTGGCTGGCGGCAGCGCAGGAGATGAAGTGAAAAGCCTCCTGGGAGGCAAAGACAACATTAGCAGTGATATACAGGTCTCCGTGCAGGCCGGTCCGCCTGTTGAAAGAAGGTGAAAGAATTTCCCTTCATTGAGACTGAAGCCCCAGACATCACAGAGAGATGGCATCCGCCGGGCCTCGACAGCGAACGGCTTTAACAAAGTGTTGAAAAGGAGGCTTGTTATGATCGGCCAGGAGGCTGCTGAGCTAAGCAGAGGCCGCGGCTCGACTGTCTGCTGCCCTCATGCGCTGCACAGACAGACTTTCCTGTGTCAGCAGTGCTGATGGACGAGCTGATCTCGACTGCAGACACGGCTGAGGGAAACGGATGGGGGAGGGACTGTGAAATATAAACACAAACCATTTCTTTATCTTTATAAGCTGTAATGTTAGCTATAGCAGAAACTAAAGTAAGAAATGTGTGGATTTAGGGACTGTTTTGTCTCTGGGCTGACCGCAGTCTTTGTGTGCATATTTTGCTGGAATGCCTCGAGGGTATTTGATCATATTTAGTACAAAATGTCTCTTGGACTCTATTAATTATTCAGAGATCACAGGGAAGTCTCAAAGCACATTTCATTTTTTGGCTTTTAGACAAACATAATATCCACAATAATCTGACTGTAATCTGATTTTCCAAGTTTGCTTTGTCCTTTTATAGAGATTTGTAATTTTCTCAAATCTTTTCTCAACAGATGAGATGAAAATTAAACCGCAGAGACCAGCAAAGCGCTGCAAGATGACAGTTACTCCTAACATTGATCTGCCGTGAGATTATTTCAATTGTTTCTATGCTCTTGCTTTTTTGTGGCCATGACATTTTATCTCTGCTCTTTGGTTGAAATACTTTTCCCGTATCTTTTGGCGTCTCTACATTTAGGTTTGGTAGTTTTACAACAACTCTCAGACCTTAGAGCTTTCTCACTTATGAAACTCCTTAATCTGCTGTAATCTCCATCGCATTTTGGGATATAAAATATTAATTTGAAAACCTCTCTACTGTATGGGAGAAAAACCGAGATAGAAACATATGATGGTGAAGGTTTGAAATGTGTTTTTACCCACTTTTGTTTAGTATTCCTATATCTTGTGTCATAGTTGTCCAACATGTTGGCTGCATTTCCAAACGTCTTAAACTCCATGCCAGGTAGAGGTTGGTATTTCAAAATAAGAAGATATTATGTTATCTTGCTCCTGGATGTATATTGACACCAATAACTGATGTATAAAGAACCAAAATGTTACGAGAAAAGACCCTAAAATCACACAATTCAATCAGAGACCCTGGATTTTAAAGAGTCCACTGCAAAAACACACACTCGTATTTTGGTCTAGTTTCCAGTGCAAATATCTTAGTACATTTAAATTAAAACAAAACTAACATAAAAGCAACTCATCAGCAAGATGTGGGAGCTTTTTAATTCTGATGAAAAAGTCATATATAACATGGGGAAAATGTCATTATGAGCAAATTTATCAACTAATGGAACTATTTACTTAAAACAGGCTCCTATATCTTGCTGAAAAGATACTTGTAAGTTAGTTTTGTCTTATTTCAAGTGTAATGGGATATTTGCAGTTATACTTGGTAAGATCTGGAGTTTTTGCAGTGGGTAAAGAAAAGCAAAAGATTGGACGATGCGCTATGAAACTGCAATATGAAACCTGCTGAATGAAGATTCGACAGAGAGCAAAGTGAAGGTTTTTCTGGATTTCATTACTCAAAAAGGGAATATTAATGTTGATAAAACGCGTTTCAACCTCACCTGTCTCTGTCGCCCCGCGGTCTTCATGCCATGTTTGTCGGAGCTGTAAGTGGGCCTGACCGGGGTTAGTGTGTTTGGATTAGCGTGTGTGACGGAGCTGTGTGGACAGCATGAAGTATGGCAGCGGCTGAGGAGCCTTCGGTCCGCCATCCAGAGGAGTCCTGCGCTGCCTGTTTGGGTTGGCACCCTGTCCAACGAGCCCTCCAGTCCAAACACTGGAGGGCTGTTCACAGCCCATTACTCCTCTGATTGACAGCGCAGCCCACCATTCAAAGGAATGCACACCAAGGGTGTTGCATAGAAGTGCCAGGAGTTTGTCGCTTGGGGTGATGATTTAGAGAGCTGATTGATGTCACTATAAAAGCGTTTTATAAGGATGTCATTTTGAATCTGCTTCCAAAATGATTTTTTTTTGTCTTGTCCAATTTTTCTTTTATGGCATCGTTATTTAAGGTACAGATCTGCAGTCGTGTCCACTTAGAGCTGCACTTTACTGGAGCTGGATTTATGGAGCTCAGCAGGACTTTGGTTCCTGCATTTATACGACTCTGGTTATGTAAGCATTGCTGCAAACGCAGTTGAGTTGGACGTAAACAGTATCTGTCAAAGTCTAACTCATGACTGTTGGTAATTTGTAGCTCCTTGATTATGTGTCATACTCCCATTCAATAGTGCAGAGTAAAAAGTAAAACATCCTTCTAACACCAAACTTTCTGTGCTGTCATTCCACAGCTTCTTTTAATGTTTAAATTTCACTGTTGTTAAATTATAAACTTTGTTTTTTTTATTTATTAATAAGGCAGTTGATAGTTGATAATAGGGGACTTATTCTGAAAAATTCACATTTTGCACTTTTTTGTTCTTCCAGTTGCTTCTAAAAACAAACACCCAACCATGTTTGGCAATAAGTTAATGTTTTGTTGTGTTTGGAAAATGAGCCGTTTTCAAAACCTTCAGATTAAGTCACATTGGACAGACACTGCACCGTTACCTAGCAACCTAAAGAGAGCTCCAGCATGTTTGGTCAGCTGGTTTCACTGTATTTTGTGGTGAGTAAATCACCAAAACATGATAGAAAAGAACTGATACAAGTCATATTTTTCTACATTAGACAGTGTCCATCCATCCATCCATTTTCTTCCGCTTATCCGGGTTCGGGTCGCGGGGGCAGCAGCTTCAGAAGGGAGGCCCAGACTTCCGTCTCCCCAGCCACTTCTTCCAGCTCCTCCAGGGAACCCCAAGGCGTTCCCAGGCCAGCTGAGAGACATAGTCCCTCCAGCGTGTCCTGGGTCTTCCCTGAGGCCTCCTCCCGGTGGGACGTGAACTCCTCACCAGGGAGGCGTCCAGGAGGCATCCTTACCAGATGCCCGAGCCACCTCAACTGGCTCCTCTCGACGTGGAGGAGCAGCGGCTCTACTCTGAGTCCTTCCCAGATGACCGAGCTTCTCACCCTATCTCTAAGGGAGAGCCCAGCCACCCTGCGGAGGAAACCCATTTCGGCCGTTTGTATCCGTGATCTCGTTCTTTCGGTCATGACCCAAAGCTCATGACCATAGATGAGGGTGGGAAAGTAGATCGACCGGTAAATCAAGAGCTTCGCTTTTTGACTCAGCTCTCTCTTCACCATGACGGATCGGTACAGCGCCCGCTTCACGGCAAACGCTGCCCCAATCCGCCTGTCGATCTCCCGCTCCCTTCTTCCCTCATTCGTGAACAAGATCCCAACTATCCGACGGACCCTCCTCTCCAGGACCCCTGAATAGACCTTACCAGGGATGCTTAAGAGTGTGGCCCCCCTGTAATTGGAGCACACCCTCCGGTCCCCCTTTTTGAACAAGGGGACCCCAGTCTGCCAATCGGGGGGAACTGCCCCCGATGTCCATGCGATATTGCAGTCGCGTGAGCCAACCCAACCCTGCAGCCTCCAGAGCCTTAATGAACTCCGGGCGGATCTCATCCACCCCCGGGGCCCTGCCACCGAGGAGCTTTTTGACCACCTCGGCGACCTCGTCCCCAGAGTTTGGAGAGCCCAACCCAGAGTCCCCAGGCTCAGCTTCCTCAGTGGAAGGCATGATGGTGGCATTGAGGAAAACAACAGTGTTTTCAGGACAAATGAAAAAAACTAAACGTTTCTTGAGTAATCAGGTGAGCAAATGGATCTAGATGGTTCCCCTGCCAATCAGCTTTGAAGGCTGAAAACGTAAAACAAATCAACTTTATTGATCCCAAAGGGAAATGAAAATAAGAGATAAAGATACAGTAAGTATGAAATAAGCAATAAAGACACAACAAATAGCAGGAGGTTCATCAGAGACCAGGAACAAGATTTTAAAATGTCTTTTTACAAACAGGGATCTGATGTGACATGATCCAGTTTTCCACATTGGTCAGAGCTGCTTGAGCTTCAGCTGACATGTAAATTCACCTTTACATAAATCTATTTTACTCATACTTATGAGAAACCTCCTGCTGTTTGTTGTGTGTTTAAATTGTGCATTTCTTCCTTTTACTTGGCCGCAGTCCGAATTAACTGCTCCTTTATAGTATTTTCTTTGTTTCTCTTTTCTTCATATAAAAACATCTGCCTCTAACTCCACTCCTAGCAGCTTCCTCTGTCACACCACCATCTGCAGATGAAGGTTTTCTGTAGCCTTCCTACTTTCCTCTTCTGTTCCAGCTCCGCCTTCAACCTCCGTTCATTATGTCTGGTCTTTTGCGTATCCGAACCATCACTGCAATTGCAAAATTAGTGGAACGTTTACAAAGTTTTGTGCTCATTCGTAGTAGAAATGCAGCTAGTGACATTGTTTCACTGCTCTCCTCTTACTCTCTCTCTCCATGTTTTTCATAAATGTTGGAAGCAGCCTGCATGGCTGTGCCTCACTGTGAACATGTGACCACCGAAGTGTTTGAAACACCTGAATTCAATCATTTGGACAGATGGGCAAATATCAGCAGTATTGTTCATTTTTACTACAAAGCTAAGCTTCTCGGCTGTCTGACAAAGTTTAGTAAAAAAAATAAAAATCGGTACATCATGAAATTTTGTTTTTGGGTGTAATGAATTGATTTAAAGGTGGCATAATAACACCACCTAGCTAATGCTGTTAGCATGGCTAATTAGGAGGCTATCTTCAATAATGTTTAAAGTTGTGTGAATTTTATCATTTCACTGCAAAAATTCAAAGTCTTTTGGCAGATTATTTCACTTATAACATGGAAAAAATGTCTTGTTATAAATTAAATAATTATTAAATAATCTGCTAATTGAACTAATACATTTTCATCAATGTTGAGGGATTATTTACTTAAAACAAGCTTAGTAGTTACTTGTAAGTTAGTTTTGTCTTATTTCAAGCGTATGTAGATATTTGGACTAGAATTTAGACCAAACATAGTTGGTAAGATTTTATGTTTTGCAGTGTTTTGACATGTGGAAACAACTCTTATAACTGATTTTATGATTTTTAAACCTTGATTAGCCTCGTTTTGTCAGCATGAGTCAGCTAAAACTGCAGTCTGCAGCACTTGAAGTCACACTGTTGCTGCTGATACTTTCTTTTAAAGCTGAGTTTTGCTGAAATATTACCAACAGTTTCCTACATATTTTCTCTTCATGCACGGTGCCATAAATGTCCTTCAGCTGATTAGCGTCCACTCATCCTTGTTACTCTCAAGAGATCCAGATTTAGAGATCAGCAGAGATCTGTCTTCGGTAGCTTTGAATTTGGGCTCTGTGGCACCGGTTCTCATCGTCAGCAGGGCTTCCCTCCTGAATAAGCCCAGCCAAACTATGCAGCGTCCCGCCGCGTCCTCAGATGAGGACATGGACCTGCAGTGAAGCTTAGCAGTTCCAACTTCCTATCAGTGACAACAAGCATCAATCTTCGCCGCCCTTCGTCCTGGACCCTGCCAAGCGTGACTCTAGTGAAGTGAAAAATTGCGAATGCCGTAGGCTGCTGGAATTAAACAAAGGCTGGATTATCCTCCCAGTATGTCCCGTAGTGGGACTATTCATCGTCCAATCCCCCTTAGTTCAGAGCGGAAGAAATACCATAATTTTTGTTCTTGGCTGCCGCTGATCCAGGCAGTTTTCTTCCCTCTTGCTTTACCTCACTTGTGCTTTCTCTGAAGAAATGTAATTTATACTGAAATGTCCAATGAAGTTTTTTGAAAAATTACACCTTTCAGTTTTTAATCATCCTAAGAAAAAAGCGCAGCATTTAGCCCCCGTCTGTTCTACCTAAAATAACAATCTTTGTGACTTTTATCCAGTCACACCTGCTAAAATCCAGTCATAACCCTTAAATAAGAAAGGTGTGAAGTAACATTCGGGAGCAGTAGCTTTCACTTGGAGTATCCCAAACACTTGAGGAATTAAAACTCAGCTTCACTTATTAAAGCCTGAACAGACAGATGGTTTCGCGTCTCTGCTTTAAAAACACTTACCTTCAGTTGTCAGCTGTGTGTTTGTTCAGGTGTTGCAGACCCACACACGGGGTTTTATGACTGCTGGGTGCTTCAAGTTTATGGATCGCAGGAGTTCAGGATTTTAATTTTAAATGTTTGTGTCAGAGTGATCCATGGTACAGAAAGCTTCTGTTTTCTGTGAGATGTTGCAACTTTTGCACACTAATTTTCAGAGTGTTAAGATTATAAATGTGATTTCTGTAATGGGACTATTTTATGCGTAAGTTTACATTGGAGTAGAGCCGGGAAGTGACGTACACACTAGAGCCGACAACACTGTTCTGTAAGCTGAAATGTGTTATGTTCAACACTTAAAGACGTTTAAACGCAAGACCAGTGGCGTCATGACTCTGCATAACACTACAATTTAAATAAGATGGTCACTGCAAAAACACACAAACTTACCAAGTATTTTAGTGTTTCTAGTGCAAATATCTAAGTACATTTGAATTAAGACAAAACTCATCAGCAAGATATAGAAGCTTGATA